>NW_027530625.1:2787601-2819905 GCF_008692635.1 Crocuta crocuta
CAGGCTAAGTAATTTTTATTAAAAAAAAAAATAAAAAGTAATAAACCTACAATGAGCTGACAAATTTGGAGCTGAACAATACTCTGCAGAGCAGCCTCTAAATCAAGGAATGCCCCCAATTCATTTTTCAGAACAAAAAGAAAAGTACTTCCTGTAGCAAAATGATTCTCCAACACAAATGCAATTCATGAAGACCAACCAGTCTCCAGAGTTCATGTCCCACTGTATGACTTGATGGCTCTGCAAATGCAGCCACACTCAAGCTCTGTATGTCCAACACCCATTTTCTTCATCAGCTTGTCTCTCGTTCCACCTCAGTTAAGGCATTCACTACCCACTCTTGTCACTCAAGCTAGAAATCTGAACTCCTCTTTTTGTCTCATCAGCATCCAAATGCCTCCGAAATGTCTCTCAAACCCTTCTCCCTCCTCTCCTCACCAGCAGGCCCTAGTTCAAGCTTCATCATGTCTCAGTGAGAGCACCGCATGCAGCAGTCTCCCAACCATCTCCCAGTCTCCAAAATCTCTCCTCTCTCCAAACTCAATGTGATTTGACTCATATCACTGACCAGGCCAGTCACCAACTCAGTAGCATATATACGATGGCTCTCCTTGGTGTCAGCATGCTCGCTCCTTAGCATGGTATTTAATACCTGTCACATTCTGGACCCAGTGTACCACTGCTACAGCAGACTGAACAGTAGTTAAGAGCACAAGACTTGGGGTCAGCCAGATTCAGGTCTGAATCCCAGCTCTGCCACTTCCTTAGCTCCAAGATCTTAGGCATTCCGCACCTTTCGCAACCTCCAGTTCCTTACTTGGAAGAGCAAATAAGCTGTATATAAAATGCCTGGCACATAGTAAGTGATCAAGAAATGTATCCCTTCTTCCATCCTTCAATTTCTAATACCTCCTCTTCCAAGAAGCTGGAAGTCCAAATTCCCTCTTCTCTGCTTCCTAGAAGTCTACCTTGCACAGCCTTATGGTTTCACTCTTCTTTCTACCTACCTTTACCACCTCCTTCCCACCTTCTCATGTAACTGTGAGTTATGCAAAGGGAAAAACCCACGCCTCACTCATTTTGCATTCTCCTAGGGCCTAGAATGTAGTAAGGGTATGGCATCAGCTTACTGAAGGACTCCTCGGAGTATCTTTCAAAAGGGACCCACCAGATCTACCTCTCCGCTGTTCCAGGTAAACTGTCTATACCTCTTCTACTTCAGAGGTCCTGTTCTTCAGGAATCTTCTCTAAAATATCCTCAGCACCTAGTGTCAGACCTGACATATAGTAGTTACTTATAGCTATTGATGGAATAAACGATTAGTATTCTTTAAACACATGATTTTAAATACCTGCATATTATAGCACATAGAGGTACTATCAACCTATGTCCCCCACTGTTAAATATAAACATTGTTTCTTTTTTTTTAATAGTTTATTGTCAAATTAGTTTCCACATAACACTCAGTGCTCATCCCCACAAGTGTCCTCCTCCATGCCCATCCCCCCCTCCCCCCCCATCCATCAGTCCTCAGTTTGTCAGCATTCAAGAGTCTCTCATGGTTTGCCTCTCTCCCTTTCCCCCACCATTTCCGCCCTTCTTCTCCCCCTTGTTCCTCCGTCAAGTTCCTCCTAATCCTCCTATACGTGCAAACATATGATATTTGTCCTTCTCTGCCTGACTTATTTCGCTCAGCATAAACATTGTTTCTAATACTCCACTACTGTAAGTAACATTCCCATAAACACTGTCTTATATAAATGTTTATGCACATATTCCTAAGAGTAGATTACTAGGTCATGGAGTTATGAATGTTTTGTGTCTGTGATACATAGTACTCACTCTTTTGAAAACCATCTTAATGACAATCATGAAATAGCAATATTATAACAGATCATCCAATTCATAAGTAAAAGCTTAAAAACTTAAAATAACTTTAGTACACAGAATGTGAATTGGTACAGAATCGAAATATACAGAATTTGAAGACGATGCTAAATTAAAACATTACATCTAAAACCAGGTTTTTCTTATCTAATCCTATTAACTGAAACAGCATACTATTTGCTGCCCACCATAAAATTATATACCTGATAGTTTCCAAACTAGGGAAAGCAAGGAGAATACATGGTATTCAGCTCAAAGTAATCTTGAATTAAGAAACATCCATATAAAGTGAACTAGCTGAATTAAGTCTTAAGGGCAGAAGGTTCAGTTAGCAGCACTACCTCACATCAAGGTTTGTCAATAATAAACTGAATATCAGATGTCAAAACTGTTGTAAAGTGTTCAATTTCTCTATCAAGGGAAAGAAACAGAGAAAGGATAGACAGCTTGGCTTCTCCAATTAAAGAGACAAAAAGCAGGCAACATTATTCCATTAGTCACAACTGCACAAGCAGATCATTATATGCAATTTTAATGCAGAAATAAATATATCAGTGTATGCAGACAATGTAATAATGCAAGTTGATAAAAGGGTTATTTGTAAGCTTCCAAAGGTAAAACTCTCTTAAATTAAGGAATGGCTACAGTCCCATTCCACTAGTATCTTCCTCCTCAACTTCCTCAGCAAGGACCAGAGGATGTTATATTCTACCAATTTATGGTCTGGTCTTTAAAAACATGGTATCCATACTTGGTACACACAGGTCTAAAATCATTATTCTGATGAGGATTAAGGGATTTTATTTGCTCAGAGTAATGATTTTGAACAAACTCTGGCCTAAATCTGGTCTAAGCCAGGTTTAATTGGCTATGAGAAATAAAGAAGGTCTATGTGGGAAGGAAAAAAACAACAATCCCAAACACCAGACAGTAGCATTTTGCTCTCAATAAAATGCTGGCTTTAGGGGCTCAGAGAAAGAACTCACTTTTTCACATTCAAAATGGTAGCACTGAACTTGTGAATAGATTTTGTATAAAATTCTATGACAAATCCATTCAGAGCCAGGGGCTTGGCTTTGTAGTGCTATCTTAACCCTCAATAAATCTGGGACGTTTAAAGGCTATTAAATTAACATTTCCCTGATCTGGCACCTGTAGTGAAGTTAATTTGTCAAAAACATTTCTACAGTTTGTCACTGGACACTGTATTTTCTGACAAGTTAAGTTTAAAATAAAATTGACAAAATCTCATTAATTTCCTCTGAATCACCAACCTTGGTTCCATTAAGCTTTTATTATTAAGAACATCAACTGTCACTCTTTCTTTAACAAGGTCAAGTTCTGACGTGGGTACTTCCAGGATCCTTATTATATTAATAGAAGCTAGTAAAGCAGTGCAGTGTGGTGGTTAAAAGCATTAAGTTGTAGAGTCCGAAAGACCTGGGTTCAATTCTCAGCAATGCCATCTACTGTGTGTCCTTGGACAATTTTATTTAACCTCTCTGAGTCAGTATTTCTGCACAGAAAGAGAAAGCTCCTCCAGGAGCTGTTGAAAGGATTCAATGATAACATGCATATAAAAAGAACTGTGTCTAGTCCATGCTAAATGCTCAAGAAATGTTGGCTGTTTATTTTATCAGGTTTCCTTTTCCCCCTCTGTCTTTACATTCACAGACTTAAAAACAAAACAAACAAACAAACAAACAAAAAACCCAGACTTTATTGCTACTCATAGACTTTTATTTTATTATTATTTTTTTTTTACAAATAGTTTATTGTCAAATTAGTTTCCACATAACACTCAGTGCTCATCCCCAAAGTGNCATAGACTTTTAAAATGGCAAGGAATTTTAAGGGTGGTCCCCTCTAAACCATTTTCACCAAATGGCTATCCTACAACCTCTCCTGAACACCTTAACTGATGAGGCACTTGCCACACTTTCAGAGGCAGACCCTTTGTTTCAGTCACTAAGCAAACAGTTTTGGTGGCTGAAACTGTTTCCTTCCGCTGAAGTACTGATCTTACTTCTAGGCACTGATCTTACTTCTAGCCCTTAGGAAATTGTAAATAATCTACCTCCACGTCCACAGACACCCTTCACATAACTGAGAGCCTCAAACAAAATAAGTTTTGTTACTAAGTGCCATAGAATGAGCCAGACTACAACTATAATCCTTTCAAAGCGTGTAACACAGCACAGAAAACAGTACTTGTCAGTTTTTCTTAGATTAGTAATTTTCATAAATTTTCTTTCTATGCATCTATAGTAAATGTAAATTTATAGTCCTGGACCCAAAACAGGGAAGGGGGTTGTTGCTCTCAGGAAAGTTTTTCTTTATTAAAAATAAATCCTCCGTATTTTGAGGCTCTGACAGTCTTCTTCCACTTTTGAAAAAAATAAAATCCCTATAGCTATTGGTTTAAATACTCTGTTAACTGTTATCAGGTAAAATCTGAGTAACAGCTTTGGGTAATTCTTTTGTTTCAAGATACTGACTTGTTCAAATGCAGGTAAGAAATTTTACAAAACGGGGAGGGGAAAAGGATGAAAGAGAAAATGAAAGCCTTCCCATAAACTGCATCAGGAATAATAACATTCTCAAAGTTTTAAATTCAGAAAGCAGTTCCTGATGCTGTCAGTTTCTACTATCATGGATTATATTTGTTATGTAAGTCTTTGCAGGGTCTACAGAACTGGTCTGGACCTTGACCTGTGCAACCTTGGGCAAGCCCATAACCTCTCTGAAAGTCAATTTCCTTAGTCATAAAATAGAAATGAGACTACCTACTACAAAAGAATGGTAGGGCATATAAAATAAAAATAAAGCATGTTAAAAACGCTCTGTGAACTGTAAACTATTATACAGATGTCAGTTATTCCTCATAATTGTTACCTAAGTGGTTACAGACTAGGCAGATCTTTGGATAAATCGTCCCTTCAAACAAACATAAAGTTGAGAAGCAGAGGCAACAGGAAAGGTCTCTATCTCAGTCATTAAGAGAGAAAAGCCATTGCATCCTCTTCTCATCCAGCCTTAGGATGGTTACAGCACATACCAGAAGGTGCTCCCACACAAGTACAATCCAGCCATCTTAAAGCATAATGGAATGTAAAGTGTCCATTTTGAGTTTTCATAGCCATTGTGGGATTCTTTAGATCATTAATGTTATACAGCACTTTGCATTTAATTATACAAACAATGGCTTCTATAATGATGATAATATCAGGGAAAAGTAATTTGCATGAACTAAGCCCCATCACCTAGGGTAAGTATAGGAACCTCTTCATTATTAAATCATTTATATAATAAAATCAATATGCTTTAAAAGTAAAAATAGGTTTTTTAAAACCATAAAGAAGAGTTACATGTTTTAAACTCTATCAATTACCATAATATAATGAGTCTTTTTAAGATTTAATATCAACTTTTAAAATTAAAACTCAATGGAGAATGTATACTTGGCTCCATTACTAGATGATGTATCTCTACAAAAGGTTACAGTACAGCTATTATCATCCTCCTAAATTATACGGAAAATTTGGTACAACCCTCCACTACCCCCAAGGACAATTTAATTCCAAGGATCGTGAAGTATTTTGAGAGTATAAAATTGTATAAATATTGAAGGAAATAATTCCAGGGCCTATATCATATTCATTTCTTGCAGGGCTTCAGGGGATTAAATATTACAAATTTTCAAAATGTCAATACACAACTTAAATTTTTTATTGTGTCCTTAATTTTGAACAGTTTTTGAAAACCCACAAATTTCTACACAGTAGTAGGTTCAGGACTAAGTGTTTTATCACTTTAAAATTCAGTATTTCTTAATGATATAATTCAAAAATTTTACTGAATCATTATTTAGTAAGTCATAAAAACCTCTTAAAATTAATCTTTCATGCACATCTAGCTTATTCAAAGTTAGAATTTAATTAGATGGCCTTGGCACAAATGGGCTTACTACTTTATTTGCTCAATCAGTATATGTCTTTTCAGTAATTATAATTAATTCAAATCCCTGACGCACCTCCTAGCAAACAATGTAAAAACATCAGACAAAATGGAAATAAATAGCTTTACATTTCTCCAATTACGACATTCGCTTTCATCCTTGAAGTGCACATGTGAAATAGCTGGGATAGGTGTTATTCTGTGGAGGAAAAGGCCACACAAAGAACCTCTACCTCTGGTGACAGAAAGAGGCTTGTCTGCATCAGAAAATACATTACGTTTTTGACATGAAAATGATACAACGGCAGAAAGCCAACTGAGAAAGTTTGGGTTTAACAGTTTGCAAATGCATGTTGAAATACAAACAGCAGCAAGAAAAAGATGAACTAAATTATTATCTAGAACAACACTTCTGGTTGGGAAGAATCACTTCTAACTATATAAAAATTTTAATTGAGAAGCAGCCCAAAAGAGTCTATCAGGCTTTTATCCCACATGTCTCTCAGACACAATGAAAGGAAAAGTAGTGGCAGAAAACTTTATTTTTATTATTATTGTTTTTAAAGATTTTATATTTTTAAGTCATCTCTACAGCCAACGTGGGGTTTGAACTCGAAACTCCTGAGATCAAGAGTCCCACGCTCTACTGACTGAGCCAGCCAAGCACCACAGAAAACTTTATCTTCAAAACTGAGAGGACATGGGATGCCTGGGTGACTCAGTCGGCTGAGCACCTGACGCTCGATTTCAGCTCAGGTCATGGTCTCATGGTTCATGGGATTGAGCTCCGCATCGAGTTCCATGCTGACAGCACAGGGCCTGCTTGGGATTCATTCATTCATATTCTCTCTCTCTCAAAATAAATAAACATTAAATAAATACGTACATATATACATAAAACTGAGAGGACAACCACATCCACCAGATAAAACTGTCAGCGCTGAGTAGTTTAAAAAAAATAAATAGTGCTCAATGAGATCATCGGCCTAGCAGGACGAAGCTAGCCAGCTACAGAGCAGATGGCCTCAGCGGATGGTGGGACTAGGCATGAAGACCCCATTCCTTTGAACACACACAGCCCCTTGGGCCTGTACCACAGCAGTCTCTGCAACAGGTGGGTCACAAGTGCCTTTCGTTGAGCACCTACCAGGGTCCAAGTACTTTTCACACATTATCTTGTTTAATGTGCCCAACAGTCCTATGACAAGCTCACTCCCTTTTACAGCTGAGGAATGAGAGATTCATTAGTAGGCTATGCAAATCCCTCAACTAGGGGGTAGTATCATGCTAACCCAGGTCTGTTCCACTCTAAAACCCTATCCCCTGGTTGAATCCCAGTCCTGAAGAACTCTTGGATAGGCTTGGATATTTAGGGAATATGGTTCATGTTGCAGCCACTGTTTCAGGACTGGGAGTCCTGGACAGTGAGCCACAAACACCCTCTGGCTGAGACGCACAGGAAGACCCGCAGCTCCTCCTGCAGCCCTGCCTGTCACATGCACTTGAAGCTCTGCAGAGCTCTACAGGGAGCGGCTACTAGGGAGGGACACTGGGGTACCTGCTTCCAGGAGCAGTTACCTCCTGTGTACAGGCAGAAGGCAGAAACTATTTCAGATTTCCTTGCCTTTGGGCTCATAGAAGGGGCTCAATAAGTCCTCACCAATTATGTTTCAGAAGTAAAACATAAGGCAACACTAGCTCTGTGAAGAGTAGGCGGGACCCTCTGCTCTAGTTTTCAAAAAACAGTGGTCAAGTACCAACTGAGGAGCCCCAGAGAATCCTTACTCCTGGATTAAGAGTCTCATCAGTAATCGTGAGGTGTATCTATTACTAAATGTGGCTACCCAGGTGGCAGTACCCAGTGCTCTGATGATGACAAAGGAGGCAAATAACAATGAGGTCCTTGGAGAGCCAGGCAGGCAGCATATGACATCAACACGGCATCAAGCTCCAACATAAGGTCTGATGAGACAAAGGCTTATCTCAGGTTGCAATTCTCTGTGGAAATGGGCAGCCCAAAACGTGCTCACTTGCAGAAACTGACAAGGCGCTCGGGTACCTGGGTCTCCTGGGTCTCTCCTCAGCCCCCTGGCATTATTTCCCTGGTGTTCATCCTGAGTCTTAGTCTAATCTCCTCTGAGGTCCTAACTAAACCAGACATAGGGAGAGTCGGGATTTTATCTTATTAAAATAGATATGGCTAATTTGTCTTTTCAAATTCATTTTAAATTAAATTGGATTTCCTCGGAAGGCTGCTAGGTCAGTTCCCCTGCTGCGAATGCAGGACAAAGGTTAATTGCACGCCCTTCACCAGCTCTTCTGCTCTCCTGGGCAGGCTCAGATAACCTGCCCCCGAGAGGTGGGGAAGGCTTTGGTTTATTGGGTGATAATGTTGCCATTAAAGCCATTTACCATTATGCCAAGAAACATTTTATTTTTTTAAACTAAATAACAAGATATGATAGCAATAACAAGAATGAAATGCAATTATGTTACCAACTGATGGTTAGTTATTCTCAAGCACAAAACCCAAAGACTAGGACTTCACCTATTTCCCTCCTTAAAAAGCCCCAATACATGCAGAAGTATGCACCCTTTTACAACAAAGTGTTTTCTGGTTCCAGTGTAAAATTCCATTAACATTTGCACTTAATTTATCTCATTTAAACTGTCTATGTTCATGAAAATTTAACCCAGTAATTCCCTGTTATACAAAGCATAACAAAGTATGAATATTTAAATACAATGTAAATAAAACACTTTATCAATTATATTTTTGTATTCTAAATTAGTGACTTCACTTAGCATGTCTGCCTTGCACAGCACCACACTATTTTTCAATTAAAGGTCCAGATGTTTCAAAGGCTCCAGTAGGCAACGGCAGTTATGAGAAATGCTTTATCTGCATTGTAATCATCACCACCGCATCAGCTCTGGGCTGCATTAACATCCTCATGTTTTATTCCAGCTCCCTTTCTAACAGAGCAGGTAATTACACAGCACAGCGGAGAAACATGATCCTAAAAGCTGGACAATTTCCGTACAAGCATCCACCTGAGCAACACATTTTCACACATAATCTTAAATTTTGGGGGTACTGCTTACGAGGAGCACTGACCATTCAGAATATTTAAATAAGAGTGAATCACCAAATTTAGTTTCAAATACTATTAAAATGCAGGATGCCTTGCACAGACATGTATACTGAAATCAACTAGAAGTTTGTGTGTGTAAAAACCACTATCATTTGTTACAATATAAGTCATTTCTTCTCATTCTTAATGCCAGTGTCATCTCTTGAACAAGTCAATTCTATCTTTACTCGTACCACCCAAAAATGACAATTCACCCGAGCGGAGATTGAGCAAGTATACCAATTATCCCGTACTCATCAGATAAAACACAATACAGGGGCAGAACAAAATGCAATTCTGACAGCTGCAACAAAAACACCGGCACATTTATTACTTAGTTAATTAAATGACTTTGTTTCCCCAAAATGGAAAAGAATACCCTATAAGAAACACTGCTATGCTTAGTAAACATGGTATAATCTAATGGGAAAAATATAATACCTCGTTGTTAAGAAAAATGAACAATATACACTTTAATTACAGTTTTTTTCTGCACATATTTTTGTATTTTCAAATATTCCAAAAGGAGATGTCCTAACCAAGATACTATTCAGAAGATAAATGCCTTTACAAACATTAAAACCTCTGACAGGTCAAATGCTGGCAGGTTCCACTTCAGCATCTGAAAGCAGACAGCTTCCGCTCCTTTCTGAAGGAACCTTAGGTGGAACATTTTTAATACATCACCATGTCACTTTTTAATGTGCCCCAATCTATTAACCACATGGCAAACTAACAGGGATTTTTAAAATATGGGTTTTATGGCTTTGTGCTGGTGATTAATTAAATAAATAGCCACTGTTTCACAAATCATCCCTCTAATTAGTCTAAAGCAGACACTTCGCACTCACTGGTACTGCTGCCAGCTGACGCTCACAGAAGGGCTGAAGCGCTGCGCTGTGGCCGCGTCTCTGTACGTGGGAGCCCAGTGTCGTGGGCTCCACGGCTGGCATCCCACCCTGCCACCAAGGCAGAGGTGCCATCGTTGCAGGTGCTGCAGTCAGCTGGAATTTGATTCCAGCTGCTCAGAAAAGATGTTCTCCTTAATTACTCTCCCTCACCCTAAAGGAAACAATGGAACAACAAAGGAAAAAAAGTGCCACCTCCAGCTGCAAGCAGAAGAGGTTTCACCAACACTTTCCCTGGACTAGGAAGAAAGTTGGTTACGGTGATCTACTTTAGGAATAAGTAGAGTGCGAGGTCAAACAGGCTTTCCTTAGAACTCAAAATATGATAGGTCATTCTCCGAAACTCAGATATTAAGCAATTACTTCCAAATTTTATTATTTAAAAGACTGAGGTCACTCTTAAAAAACTGATAGGAATTCAATCTAACTTGTTTTAGTGGCATATTTTTTTTTAATGTTTTTTATTTATTTCTAGGAGAGAGAGAGAGAGAGAGACAGCGTGGGCAGGGGAGGGTCAGAGACAGAGGGAGTCACAGACTCTGAAACAGGCTCCAGGCTCTGAGCTGGCAGTCAGCACAGAGCCCGACGCGGGGCTCGAACCCACGAACCGCGAGATCATGACCTAAGCGAAAGTCGGACGCTTAACCGACTAAGCCACCCAGGCACCCCATTAGTGGCATATTTTTAAAGATGGTAATTCCTCTGAAAGCAAATTAAAATTAGAGATAATTTTAGTGCCAAGGAAAAAAAATCAAATGGGAATATCTCAAGAATCCAATTTTCTTCAGGAAATACATTAAGTAGTTTCTTAATCTCGGTATTTAAACTTCATTAGGTACGTTTAGAGGAAGGAAAAATGGAAGGAAAGGATGAAGGAAGGGAGGGAGGGAGGAAGAGAGACAGAGAGTGGGTGGGAGAAAGGGAAGGAGAAATGGACAGAGGGAGCAAAGGAAGAAGGAAAAGAAAAGGGGAAGAGGAAGGGAAAAAGGGACCGGGAAAGAAAATGGGAAAATTCAGTAGGGGATAACACACTCAAGTGTACTACAGAGTATTCTGTAGAAAGGCTGTCCTCACTTCCCCTCTAGGAGACCATTTCTAAGAATGGGAGGGAGTAAATGGGGTATGGTAAAAAAGACTTGGCCCCTGAAGCAAGACAGACTAAAGGATCTTATGCTCTTGGCTAAATCTTTTAATCCCATTTAGCCTGTTTCCTTCCACCCTCTACAAGATTTTAGCCCCTCCTCTACATACTTATGGGGACATTGAGATATTGTGGGTAAAGCACCTAGCACACTCCTTGCACAGGACAGATGATCAATAAATGGTGAACATGATGGTGGCCGTGAGAAATGGGTTGAAGGCAGAGCCTAAATTACTTATTCTCACTCTATAGCACCTTTTTTTGAAAGAGCCAAGGTGACTGCAGACAATACTGCACATGCTATGTTCCAAATATGAAAGAGAGGGACAAAAGCACAAAATGTACATGAGCAGAGAACTACCACCTATGCTCACTGTATTAAAGAAAACCCAAATCACTAGCAACTAAAAAGAAATAGTAGTTTCTCTACTTTGCGTCTTCACTGGGCACAGAGATAGGGGAGGAGTGTTTCTCAAACTGTTCATGTTACAGAAACTGGAAGGAAAATAAATGAGCTTTCCAAGAACGTGGGAAAAAAGGAACTCTCGTACACTGCTGGGAAAGCAAACTGCTGCAGCCACTCTAGAAAAAACAAAAATAGCACTGCATTGCTGGATATTTACCCAAAGAATACAAAAACACTAATTCAAAGGGATACAGGCACCCTTATGTTTACAGCAGCACTATGCAATAGCCAAGATATGGAAGCGGTCCAAATGTCCACTGAATGATGAATCACTAAAGGAGATATGGTATATATATATATCTACACACCTACACACACATACATATACACAATGGAATATTATTCAGCCATAAAAAGGAATGAAATCTTGCTATTTGCAATAACATAGATGGAGCTAGAGAGTATAATGCCAAGAGAAATTAAGTCAGTTGGAGACAAATACCATATGATTTCACTCACATGTGGAATTTAAGAAACAAAACAAATGAGCACATGAGAAAAAAAGAGAGACAAACCAAGAAGCAGAATCTTTTTTCCTTTTTTTATTTTGAGAGAGAGAAAGAGAGAGAGCAAGCGAGTGCAGAGGAGCCTGATGTAGGGCTCAGTCCCACAACTCTATGATCGTGACCTGAGGTGAAATCAAGAGTTGGACACTCAATCAACTGAGCCACCGAGGTGCCCCAAGAAGCAGATTCTTAACTATAGACAACTGATGGTTACTAGAGGGGAGGGAGGTGGGGGGGGGGGGGGGATGGGGGATATAGGTGATGGGACTAAGGGGTGCACTTGTGATGAGCGCCACGAGTTGTACAGAAGAAATGTTGCATCACTACACTGTACACCTGAAACTGCAATAACACTATATGGTAACTGTACTGGAATTAAAATAAAAACTGTGGAGAAAAGAAAATGGATGGGCTTTGGATTCAACAAGATCTGGCTTGAAACCGGGCTTCATTAGTTACTAGTTGCATAAACTCAGACATGTCTGTTCATCTCTGAGAGTCTCAGTCTCCCCATCCCCAAATGGGGAAAATAAGATAAACTTTAAGGGAATGCTGGGAAAAATGAACGAACTAGCAAAGTAGGCACTCTGGCATATATTAGACATTAAAATAGCTTCTATTACATTAGGTTGAATCACATGAAACTGCTGATAGTCATCATTTATAACCTACAAAAACTGCAATTACACATTGTTTCACCTAATACTACAGTAACTGAGACAGTAAGTAGGCATGGACTGGAAAAACAAGTGAAAATTCTCAAGAATGCAATGAATTATATTCCTATCAGAATAGGAAGTGAACCAACATATAAAAGGTGTTTTTTAAGACTGCTCGTGATTTCAATAATAGAGCAGCTATTATTTATCAGATACTTACTATGGGGCAAACACTATACCATATATTTGACATCTATAATATTAGCTTAAGTGATCCCCAAAGAATTCAGTGAGACAGATTCAACTATTCTCCTCCTCATTTTGCAGAAGAAGTGGAAGCCTGGAGAAATGAAGTAACTTGCTCAATCAAGGTCACACAGTTGGTAAAGCCATGATGCCAACCCAGAGCTGTCCAACACCTGAGCCTGAGTTTTTACTTGTCATTTAAAATTGCCTCCAAACACTGCAAAAGCTGCTTGTTTTACTTTTAATAAAATTACATGTGGGCAAGGGACTAGAATAGACATTTCTCAAAAGAAAATATACAAATGGCCAATAAACACATGAAAAGATGCTCAACATCACTAATTAGAAGGGAAATGCAAATAAAAACTACAATGAGATACCAACTCACACCCATGAGGATGGCTACTATCAAAAAAACCCAGGGACACCTAGGTGGCTCAGTCACTTAAGCGTCTGACTCTTAAGCGTTAGACTCAGGTCATGATTTTGGTTTGTGAGATTGAGCCCCACATCAGGCTATGTGCTGACAGCTCTGTGCCATCACCTGCTTGGGATTCTCTTCCTGTTTCTCTCTGCCCCTCCCTAGCTCATATACACATCTGCTCTCTCTCTCTCTCTCTCAAAATAAATAAATAAACTTAAAAAAAAAAACCAGAAAACTGCAAGATGGTGAGGATGTGAAGAAATTAGAAACCTTGTGCACTACTGGTAGAAAAGTAAAATGGTACAGCCTCTGTGCAAAACAGTACGCAGTTTTCTTAAAAAATTAAAAATAGAATTACCAAATGACCCAGGAATTCCTCTTTTGGGATATACCCAAAAGAACTGAAAGCAGGGTCTTGAAGAGATATGCTTACACTCATGTTCAATGCAGCATTATTCACAATAGCTAAAACATGGAAACAACCCAAGTGTCCATGGACAGATGAATGGATAAGCAAAATGTGGTGTATACATACAATGGAACATTTTTCTGCCTGAAAAAGGAAGGAAGTTCTGATATCTGCTATAATATGGATGGACCTTAAGGATTATGCTAAATGAAATAAGCCAGTCACAAAAAGACAAATACTATATGATTCCAATTATACAAGATACTTAGAGTAGTCAAAATCATAGACAGAAAGTAGAATCGTGGCCACCAAGGGCTGGAGTGAAGGGGGAAAAAAGGGGGCGTTATTGTTGAATGGATATAGAGTTTCAGCCTTACAAGACAAAAAGAGTTATGGATATGGATGGCAGTGATGATTATACAGTAGTCACTCCCTTATCGGCAGTTCCACTTTCTACAGTTTCAGTTACCCATGGTCAACCATGGTCTAAAAGCAGATGGATCCTCCTTCAGACAATACTGTCAGGTCAATAACGGGAGCCTCATGCTACATCACAATGCCTATGTCACATACCTCACTTCCTCTCATCACGTAGGCATTTATCACTTCACAACACAAGAAGGGTGGGTACAGTGCAATAAGATATTTTGGAAAAGAGAGACTAAGACTATCCACAGTCTTTTTTTTTTTCTTTTTAGTTTTATAATTCATTTTAGGGTAACTGGTAATCATTAGTTAGCAATGGTTATCTTCAAAAGTTATACCAGCTGTGCTGTCATTTCTCAAGGATGATCAAATACCTAGAGTCACAGAAACAGCCCACAAAAGATGCATCTTATAAATCACACTTGGTTTATCACCACCACTGATAAAACCAGACGTAGGGAAAGACCTAGGTCTGGAGACACATGCATGGTATTATTACAGTGAATGTTTAGCTTGCCCTGATTATTTTAAAATCAGAACAGCAAGAATTGCAAACTTTATTACAGTATACTGTTACAGTTGTTCTATTTTTTTACGGTTAATCTCTTATTGTGCCTAATTTATACATTAAACTTTATCACAGGTATGTATGTATAGGAAAAAAAACAGTACAAATGGAGTTTAGTACTATCCACAGTTTGAGGTATCCACTGGGGGTCTTAGAACAGATGTCCTGTGGATAAGGGTGGACTACTCTATGACATTATGAATGCATTTAATGCCACTGCACTATATACTTCAAAATGGTTAAGATGGTAAAAAAACAAAAAACAAAAACACCAACTTAAAAAAAAACTGTATGGTCATAAGAAGCAAATAACTTACAAATCATATTCTGGGGCTTCCAAAGGATGGACACGTCAGTAGGCAAGTGAGCCCCAGTAATGACAGTATTTCATACCAGCACCTCAGTGACTAGGAGGAGGATACGTACAAAAGTTCCACTGCAACCACGGCCCTCCAGGGTACCACTTCTCCGATATCACAGTGTTATTTAAAAGGAAAAAAAATCAGACATGTTTCAAAGTTTCCAGGAAAAATCCTAAAGTTTTAATCAAACAGCTGCCGTGTTTCCATTATGTTATATGACAAAGGCAGCATAGCTTTTCATTTATTTGTTCATTTATCTATGTATGTTTATATCTCCTACTTCCTGAAACCTTTCATGTAAACAGTGAACAAGGCATCACAGAAAGGGAAATGGCACTGACAGTGGATGCTATGAATCTACTCCCTTTAAAAAAAGAATTCAAGTCAAGGAAATCCCTAAACGCCATGCTTTCAGAGCCAGGATTATAAAAGCAATCACACTTGCATTTAAGGTTTCTTGAAGCCGCCTCTGTGGCACCAAAATCCACCAAAGATAAAGAAGATGTTTGTGCTAAGTTGGGAAAGTGGAGACATCAGCATTTCTGCCTTCAGACCATTATTTCTGCTCTCCAGACAGCACCTGATAAAGCATCTAGAGTGTTGTCTTCTGCGCAGCCACTGCTCTTGTGAAGCTTGCGCTCAGGGGTTTCCCTGGGGTTTCCTTTCCGACAATTGCAGCAGAGACTCTGAGAGGAGCCCAAACGAGCTGCCTTAACCTTCCCGTAAACTGATATTTCCATAGAGGATTAAGACAAACGTTTCAAATAAGCCAATTTCCTTTACTAAAAAACTAAAGTGACAATAGTAGTACCAAGAGAAATATACAAAGACGATGAATAAGACACGCTTTTCTTGTCTTTGGGCATGCAAAAATATAGAGCAAAAGGTTAGACGGAGTGGGCTACACAATTTCCTCTTATTTCTGAGGCTCTACATTGGAGCCTAATGAAAAGTTATACAAGAATTGCACCGAGGCCCTACCAAGGGGAAGAGGAAAAAAATCTAAATGCTTCATATTATCTGATATATGCTGATGCTGCATATATATATTTCTGAATTCTTGTTTATTATAAATTTTTTCTATTCAGAAGAATGCAACTATGTCTCTTTTCTAATAAGGCACTTCCAGAACTCTAGGGATGCCAAACGGTTCCTTGTTGAACTGGTGAGAATGAAAATCCCTATCTATCCTTGAGGTCCCTATAGAAGGAAACAAGCTTTCTTTTCCTAAAGTGTGTTAGGCAGTTCCCCCAGGCCACAGGAAGTCTGAATTCCCTTTGACTCAAAGGGGTAGGGATATATATATATATTCTCCTGAACTAACAAAACAGAACACAAAAGAAAAAGCTAAAGTGGAGAATATACTTACTACATCCAAGTCTTAGAAAGCTGAAAAGAGCCAGAGGGCCTTCTTGGTTTTGGTCACCTGCCAAGCTTCATACTGCTTTCATCTTCTCCTTCTTCTTCTTCCTTTTTTTTTTTTTTTTTTTTTTTTTTAAGTTCTTATTTATTTTTGAGAGGCGGGGAGGGGCAGAGAGAGAGAGGAAGAGAGATAATCTCAAGCAGCCTCCATGCTGTCAGTGCAGAGCCCTGGCAGGGGGCTCGATCCCATGAACCGTATGATTATGATCTGAGCCGAAACCAAGAATGAGATGCTTAACTGACTGAGCCACCCAGTCAGTTTTACACTGTTACATGTATAATGTACAATACATACCATATTCAGTTTTACACTATTACATGTATAATGTGAGATATTTCACATTTAACACTCTGTATTAACACCTTGACTACTTCCAGAAAGAGAATGGCTAAAATTAAAAACAGCTAACATTTACTCTATGTGTCAGGCACCAGGCTGAGCCCTTTACATATATTACCTCTTCTGACCCACAAAAGTGCCCTCACTTATCCTACGATACAGATAAATAAGCAATAAGAAGTTAAAAGAATCATTAAAAGTCACACAGCTAGAGAGAGAACTCAGAAGTAACCCAGGTCTGATGGGATTCAAAAGACCACAATCTTTAACTAACTATTATAATTCTCTTTAAAACCAATATATTTTTAAAGCCTTTTTTTTTGGCAAGGAAAAGCCTTGTATTTTATTTTAAATCAACATTTTCATGAAATCAACAATGATGATATATTTATGCATAAAATGTCTCTTTATATCTTGCTCTTCCTTCTATAATATTCTTTACATAGCATTTAATACAACACATTTTAAAAAATGTTCCGTTTTATTGAAGAACTTCTATTTCAGCCACATGGCAAAATATTTACCCTGACCAATAGTCTAACAGAAAACAACTAAAGATTTTGAGGAGCTCCTGGCTGGCTCAGTCGGTTAGTGTCCGACTTTGGCCCAAGTCATGATCTCACAGTTCATGGGTTTGAGTCCCGTGTTAGGCTCTGTGCTGGCAGCTCAGAGCCTGAAGCCTGCTTCGGATTCTGCGCCTCCCTCTCTCTGTCTCTCCTCTGCTCTCATCTGTCTGTCTGTCTCTCTCTTTCTCTCTCAAAAATAAACAAATATATATAAAGAAAAGATTTTGATAAAACATAAAAACATTCATTTTACCTAATTCAATAGGCTAGCAAGTATTTAAGGAATTCACAAAGGCTCCAAAATTAGGTAAAATGGGCAACGTAGAAAAGAAAACAGAACACAATTTTTGCCAATACTGATGGTATCTGCCAAACAAAGTGATATTAAGTATCTGCTTTCTTGGTCAGATGGATATACAGGACAGCCCATCCACAATCTGTAATAAAGCTGGAACTCCAAAAGCCCAGATGTGGTAGTAAATTAGAATTAAGGCTCCCCCACTTGACAAGGAAAACTTCATGTCCAAAACAAATTTCTTTTTCTCCTGAGACTTTATAACCACAACCTTCACATAAGATTTTCATGCCAAATTCACATTACCTGATGGATGGACCAGAAAGAGTCAAACCAAGAATTTAAAGCCACCCTGGCTGGCTCAGTTGATAGAGCATGCAACTCTTGATTTCAGGGTTGTGAATTTGAGTCCCATGTTGGGTATAAAGATTACTTAAAAAAATAAAATCCTAAAAAAAAAAAAAAAAAGTCATCCTGGGCTGGTAGTGGCCCCAGGTACCAGGCAGAAGCAAACAAACCCTTGCCAGAGGAATCTGTATGACTCAATAACTCCAAAAGAAAAAGTGGCAAAAAACGAATTGTTCCAGCCTCCAATTACAAAACAAAGAAAGCATCATGTAAAAGACCCACAAAGACTGGAGTTAACAGAATGATCAGAAAGAGAACAGAAAATAAATGTTTAAAGAAAAAAATTTTAAGTATTAAAAATATGCATAAGAGCAAGAGACTATAAAATCTTACCAGGATGTGATCTGATATTGTGGTTGGGTAAGAGAATGTCAGTACCCTAGGAGATACAAGCTGAAGTATTTAGGAGTGAATGGTAATTTTGAAACAGCTAAATAAAAGATAAAGCAAATATGGAAAAATGTTAACAATTAATGAACACAGGTGGTAGGTATAAGGGTGTTCAATGAACTATTACTGAGAAAATTATTATTAAATGTTTCTTAATAAAAAGTTTTAAAAATTACCAAGCAAGGGGGCACCTGGGTGGCTTAGTCGGTTAAATGTCCGACTTTCGCTTAGGTCATGATCTCGCGGTTCATGGGTTTGAGACCCGCGTCGGGCTCTGTGCTGACTGCCAGCTCAGATCCTGGAGCCTGTTTCCGTCTGTGACTCCCTCTCTCTCTGACCCTCCCCTGCTCACGCTGTCTCTCTCTCTCTCCTAGAAATAAATAAAATATTTTTTTAAAAAAACTTAAAAAAAAAAATAAAAATTACCAAGCAGGTTTTTAGAAGATCAAAATGGAATTTCTAGGAATGAAAAATCCAGGGGCACCTGGGTGGCTCAGTGGGTTAAGCATTTGAGGCTTGATTTTGGCTCAGGTCATGACCTCACAGCTTGTGAGATCGAGGCCAGCACTGGGCTCCACGCTGATAGCGCAGAGCCTGTTTGGGATTTTCTCTTTCTTTCTTTCTCTCTCTCTCTCTCTCTCTCTCTCTCTCTCTCTCTCTCTCCCCCCCCCCCCTTCCCTCTCCCCNCCCTGGACACAAGATGCACACATGCTTACTCTTTCTCTCTTGAAATAAATAACTTTAAAAAAATAAAACAGGAAAATCCACTGACTAAAATTGTAAGTGCAATGTATGAGTCCCAAAGCTGAAAAGAGAATATATGAATTGGAAAATGGAACTGAAGAAATTCCCTAGAATGTAACCCAAAGAGACACAGAGAAAGTATGAAAACCAGGTTAAGAGACATGGAAGATTAAAGAACATATTCTAACAAGTTTAACTAGAATTTAAGAAGAAGAGAGGAATAAAGGTACAGAGGTGAAATCTGAAGAGAGAATGAATGCCAGAGAATTTCCAGAACTGATGAAAGAAACCAATGCATAGAGTCAAAAAGCCCAGTGAAACCCAAAGAGGAAAAACAAGAAAAATAACTTGTATCTAAACATGAAACTGTCCCTGTACCAGGATAACCAAATGGAGCTGATATAGTTATATAAAGGTGGGGGGCGGGCGGAGCACATCACTAAAGATAGAGTCACAAATGACACAGTTCAATTTACCAGGAAGAAACAATTTCTGAACTTGTGTGAACCTAAAAACATAACCTCTTAATATGTAGAAGAAAAATCTGTCAGAACTCTAAAAGAAAAAAGGCAATCTATCAACAAAGTGGAAGATTCGAATGTATCTTTTTCTAATTGATAGTGCAAGCAGACAAAAAATATCAATAAAGATACATATTTTAACACAACTAACAGGCTTGACCTAATGGACAAATTTAGACTCCTGCAACCAACAGCAGCAGTTGCTCCAGCATTCTTTCCAGGTTCACAGGTAATATTTATGAAAAGTGACCCACATTGGTGGACATAAAACCATGCTCAACAAATTTCAAATAATTGGTATCATTTGGCCAGCTTCTGTAACCACAAAACAATAGTTAGAATCAATTACTAAAAAGCAAAATTATAAAAACCTAATAGGTTTGGAAATTTAGAAACACATAAATAATTTATGTATCAAATAGGAAGTAATAGGAATCAAAAATAGCTAGGGATAGACATGTCCCCAAAATGTGAGATATGAGCTAAAGCTAAGGGACGAAGGACCCGCACCTCCACAGCAAGCAAGCATTAACAGTGATTCCCTAAAGTACCTATGGCCATTTTGCAATCATATACTGACAAAGAACTGCTGGACACTGTTGAAGCTGAAAATGGACCACGGCTACATTGCAGCGCCACTCAGGAGTGGTCTTATAAGACAAAAGTGATACGGAATGTTCCCAATAGTCAGAGTTTGGGACAATGCATTTGTCCATCATCATTATGTCAAAGTGAAGGCAAAGTGTCAGAAGGTTAAAATATGTAGACTCTTGGAAATATGGACCTTAGTAGAGTTCCCGCTGCTCTAACCAGCAAAAGTGGCTCACTGTGCCTGAATTATGCAAACAACAGTGGTTTATGCTGAACACCTGCCTTCCTGCTAGGACTCCGGAATTTTGGTACATGCTAGGCAGAGGGTGCCCATGTGACTAGCTTCCAAGAGAAACCGTGGGCACTGAGTCGCTAATAAGCTTCCCTGGTAGAGAATATTTCACTCATGTTGACAAAACTCACCGCTGGGGGAATTAAGCATGTCCTGTGTGATGCCGCAGAGAGGCTTCTTAGAAGTGTATACCTGGACCTCATCCCATATGTCTTTCCCCTTTGTTGATTGTACTTTGTATCCTTTTGTGGTAATATGTCATAGACATGAGTGCAACTATATGCTGAGTCCTGTAGGTCCTCCCAGTAAATCACTGTTTGGGGGATTCACAACACAGGCTTGCTTTAACTTCAGCCGGTCTCTTTGTTACTGGTCTCCTCAGTGCTGGCACAAAGGACACATGAATAGAGTAGCCATGGTGGCAGAGATTAAAGCTATATATAGGCCCAACACCATTATCTCCCACTCACCAAGGGTGATACTGCCTACTGCCTACTGTCACATATCCAACCTGACAGCAACAGAGAATAATGCTGAGCCCCCAATACAGCATCATCCCTAAGACCAAACAGCCATTGGTGTGAAGTTGAAGGCACCGGACCCCTTCCACTCTGAAAGTGGTTTTGGCTAAGACCAACACATATTCAAGTATGGGCTTGCCCTTTCTGCCAGTAGTGCCTTAGCTACCACCATTATTGTAGAGTGTCTGATCCAACAAAGTGGCAGCCCACATAATACTGCACCAGACTGAGGAACTCACTTTATAGCAAAGGAGATGTGGCAGTAGTAGCATATAACCATGGGATCCCCTGGTCATTATACACCACATTATCCAAAAGCTGTTGGTCTAAAAGAATGAACAACATATTGAAAGTATTGATAAGGCACTGGCTGCGAGATGACACCCTGTAAGGTTCAGATGACATCTCTAGGTTGCAACATACATACTAAAAATCAATACCCATTATATGGCATTATGTCCCCAACAGGTAAAATACATGGTTCTAGGAAGCAAGGAGAAGGCGCAAAAGTGGCCCTAGTAGCTGTTATTCCCAGTGACCTACATGTGGAATCTCTAGAAACTGGGGCTCTGTGGATTTAGAGAACCTGGTTCCCAGAGGGAGAACAATTCCATAAGGAGACAAATGTTAAACTATGGCTGCCACCCAGGCTCCTCATGTCAAGGGATATGAGGCAAGAATAAAAAGCACTATCCTGACAGGAGTAATTAATTCTCATCAGAAGGCAAGGCCACTGTTACACAACAGAGGCAGGAAGGAACACGTCTGGCCAATAAATTTACTTGGGCATATTTTGTTACTCTTCTGCCCAATTTAGATGATAAAAGGACAGATGAAGCAGCCACAGCCTTTGACTAGGGACTTGGACCCTCAGGGAAAAGGGTCTGAGTCATCATTGCCGTAAGAGCCATCTAGACTAGCAGAAATGGTAACTGAGATTGAAGGGACTAAAATGGATACCTGAAGACGGGGATGAGTTCAGTTGTGGCCTCAAGATCAGTTGCAGAAATGGGGACTGTAGTTTATTCCACTAACCTTCCTTGTATACGTTTCCCCAAAGAAAAGATACCCACCACAGATGTGAAGCAATGGTCTCAGAACTTTCATGAAGCAAATAAACACAAGTGGTACTTCATAGAATGACATGGTCACTGGCTATACCACCCAGATGCCATCTTCAGGAATGAAGGGCATATATTTCAACTGCTGGGATGGCTACCGGCTATCAGCTGCTCGTCCTTCCCTAGAATTAAACAGGCTGATAGAGCCACCTTGTCCAAAATCACACTCCCTTCTCAGAGCAGCCAGAGTCCAATGATAAGTCAGATGCAAGGAATATAAAGGCCTTTATATTCCGGGGCGCCTGGGTGGCTTAGTCGGTTAAGCGTCCGACTTTCGCTTAAGTCACGATCTCGCGGTTTGTGGGTTCGAGCCCCACGTCGGACTCTGTGCTGACTGCCAGCTCAGAGCCTGGAGCCTGTTTCAGAGTCTGTCACTCCCTCTCTCTCTGACCCTCCCCTGCTCACGCTGTCTCTCTCTCTCTCCCCCCTAGAAATAAATAAAACATTAAAAAAAAAGAATTTAAAAAGGCCTGACTGCCTTATCCCAATCTGTGGCAACCCTGAAGTGCCATCCTAGTTTCAAAGTGCCCCATGATGTTAGCACCACTGCCCAACTCCTTCTTCCACCCAACCCTGTTTTCTTCACTTCTCCTCACGGATGCTGATCCAGAAAGCACTCTCTAATAAGTTCCCTGCATGTGTATCTCTATCCATTTCGAAGTCAGCTTCCCATGGGATCCTAATCTGCGATGAGTTTTATTAACAAGCCCCAAAAGACATTCAAAAACAGATAATGCTAATATTACCCATATTATTCAATGATACTGAGAAAGAAGAATTCCTAAATCACTGTATTAGGCTAGAAAACCCCCATATCAAAACCTGAGAGTATGAGATAGGAATACTACACGCCAAGTTTACTTGTAAACAAAGATGCAAAAATCCTAAAGAAAATATTAGCAAACCAAGCAGCGGTATATAAAAACTAGGATATTTGATTAACAAAGTTTAATTTATTTTATCATGTGCAATGTTAAAGAAAATAAATTAATTGATCAGATTAAGAAATTAAGGGAGAAAAATAATAAGGCAATATACATATATAGACAAAAAGCACTTAGCGCATTCAATATTCACTCATGATTTAAAAAATGATAATCTAAGCAAACTAGGAGTAAAAGAGATCTTAATCCAACCTAAGTCATTTACCAAACAATAAACATCATTCTTAATGGTAGAATATTGAAAGTGTTCCTTTAATATCAGAAACACAACAAGATTACTTTTTTCGGCATGGTATTAGAGGTCTTAGCCGGTTCAGTTAGGCAAGAAAAAGAAAAGTATAAGGACTCGAAAGAAAAGAATAAGACCATGATTGTTTGCAAATGACTGACTCCAGAAAAACCAAAAAAGGTATAAAACAGGATAACTAAAAGTTTATTATGATTGTTGAAATAAAATCAATGCAGAAGAATCAACTGCCTCTGTTAATGATGAAAATCTCTGCTGGTGAATAAATACAACTGAGTAAAAAAAAAAAAAAAAAGAAGAATCAACTGCTATTTATGTACACTAGCAACAAACAGACACTATGATTTAAAAGATATTGAGAATTAAAAGATATTGAGAACAAAATAAAAATATTAATTATCTGTGACTCAATCTAACAAAAAACATATTAAGACTTCTATGGAGAAAATTATAAAATTTGATGAAAGACATTTTTTTTAAATTTTTTTACAAATAGTTTATTGTCAACTTGGTTTCCATATAACACCCAGTACTCATCCCAACAAGGGCCCTCCTCCATGCCCATCACCCCCCTTCCTCTCTTCCCCACTCCCATCAGTCCTCAGTTTGTTCTCAGTATTCAAGAGTCTGAAAGACATTTTAGATCACTTAAGTAAATGAAGAGACATACATGTTCAAAATGGTAAAGATGTGAATTCTCCCTAACTGATCTACAAATTCGGTCCAATCAAAATCTCAACAGGAATTTTTTAAAAACCTGACAAGCAGCTTCATCATTTATATGGATCAGAAGGAAACAGGTCAAGAATACACAGGACACTCATAAGTAAGAACAAAGAGTTTAAAAGGCATGATTTACCATATATCAGAAATTGTTTTAAGTCTGAAATAATTAAGATGGTGTGGTATCAATGTGAGGAAAAACAAACCACTGGAAAAAAAGAGAGAGCTCAGAAACAGCATCACACACATAGGAAAGTGTATTACATACGTGACTGAGCTATCACCACAGATCAGGAGGAAATGAGACTTAGATAACTAATGCCCAAACAACTGATCCACTATTCAGAAAAAAAGGTGAAATTGCACCTTTCCTTCACACTATGCATCTAAAAAAAAAAAGAATTCTAGATAGATTTAAATACAAACACTTAACTGCAAGATAGGAAAATATCCTTATGATTTTGGGGGTAGGGAAGGATTTCTTAGACAAGATTAAAAAAGTATAGGTACTGAAGTAAAAAGCTCATAAATTCAATACATTAAAAATAAGAATTTGTTTATCAAAAAAAACACTACAAAGATAATGAAGATAAGCTACAAATCAGAATAACATATCTGCAACAGAATGGCTGGTATCCACATATATAAAAATGATTACTACCCAAAATACATTTTAAAAAATTGCTACAAATCAGTAAGAAATTATAAATAAAAATGGGCAAAAGATGTGAACAGTATTTCACAGAACAGGAAACATGAATAACTAATGCACACACAAAAGATGTTTAATTCCAGTTATAATCTGAGAAGCACAAATTAAAATCACAGAGAGATATAATTTCATACCTACAAGACTGGAAAAAATTAAGTGTGATGGGATAATTGAGACACACACTGCTAGAGGGAGTGTAAATGGGAATAATCACTTTGGCTTTTTTTAATGTTTTATTTCTTTCTGAGAGAGACAGCGTGAGCAGGGGAGGGTCAGAGAGAGAGGGAGACACAGAATCTGAAACAGGTTCCAGGCTCTGAGCTGTCAGCACAGAGCCCGATGTGGGGCTCGAACCCACGATCCGTGAGATCATGACCCGAGCCGAAGTCAGACGCTTAAGTGACTGAGCCACCCAGGCGCCCTGGGAATAATCACTTTGGAGAAACAATTTGATATCATTTATTAAGGTGGAAGCTGCATACATATCCAGTGACTGTAATTCCAAATCTACATGTATTCTGGGAATAAGACTTTTCAAACCATGTTCCTGAGGGTTGGGAAATTAATTTAGCCAATTTTGACCAATATTTCTTTAATAAGCTACAACAGACTAGATTAGAAAAAAGTATCACAGTGCATATGCATTTAGTGAAGGTAAGTATTCTTACATGAAAATTCTGCTTCCAGATTTTGTATATTCACATATGTACACACTTACAAGTATGTGTACCTGGTCAGGATATAATGTGTTATTTCTTATTACAGATGTGATTCATGGTCAAAAATGTTTGTAAGCCTCTGCCTTGGGTTAATTCTTGCACATGTAAGATGTTTATAAACAGTACTGTTTGCAGCAGCAGAAACAACCCAAATGTCCATCAACAACGGAATCGATAAATAAATTGTAGTACACTCATACAATGGAGTTTCCCCATTAACAAAAATGACTTTACAGCTACAGGTTATCAACACAGGTGAATCTCAGGAACATGTTGAGGGAAAAACGTCACAGAAGAATAGTTGAAGCACAATTCCATTTACAAAAAGTTAAAAATGTATTGTTTAGAGACAAACATAAGAGATAAAGCTATAAGGAGAATCAAGGGAATGAAAGACACTTCTGTGAGCAGGAAGAGACCAAGGATACAGAGGGGACTTCAAAAGTAAAAGGGATGTTCTTCCTTCCACACTGGGTGATGGGGACATGAGTGATTATGGCACAATTATTTCTATCTTATATATATCTTTACAGTGTTTTTCCATTTTACTCAATATTTAATTTTTAAAACTTTAAGACATATTTACAAGTAAGCCCATATCTATATTTCAAAGATGAATAAGGTACCTCACAAACCATCCAGCTTATGTGGAGAAGAAAAGTACCTAATTATTCCCAAGTAACCAACAATTTTCTTCAGGGACTTACAGAGGGAGGAAGGGAATGAAAAATATGTATTATGGGCTAAAAGCATTTTTAACAACTTCTCTTCGTACTCTTTCCTCCTTCAAATTCTCTGGTCCCCTATAGCTGACAAATCAAAAAACCCTCTCAAAGCAGAATGCTGAATGCTACAGACAACTCATTATAGGACTACTATGAATCAAGAAACAGAATGCTCACAGGGGGAAAAAAATCTAAAATTTCTACTAAGTTTAACTGAAGCTCTGGAAAACCTCAAAAGGATTTCAGTTGCTAATTCAAATGTTGGTCTATATTTGATAAGATGCAAGATTATTACTAGAACACAAAGACATAATCTTATGGTATATTGCCATGGTATATGGTATATATTTTCCAGAATGGGGAAAAAAAGAAAAGAAAACCAAGTGATTTCTAAGGAAGAAAAATACACACTTAAAATGATATTTTTCAACAATGGCAAAAAACCAAAACCAAAACCAAAATACCTACCCTAATTAATACAAGATCTTATAAGCACTGCAGGAAAGGGTCACTAGAATACAAAGACATCTTTCAACTCCCCCCTCCCTTTTATCACTCATTAAAATTCATCTTAATATTCCCTGTTTGGCATAAACACTGGCTAGCTACATTTTAGTGATGTTTACATCCTGCACTTTAAAGAGAGAATGATCATTTACTTAATGACAACTTTTAGCTTAATGTCAAGTACTTGGTGGTGGTAGTAATGACAATGATAACAAAAACACTAGAGAAAGTAGTCAGAGGTATAAAAGTAGAAATGAATACGTAAAATGAAATCACTATATTATTCTATATTATTATTATATAGAATAATATTCTTATATGTGTAGAAATCCTGTAAGAACTAGTTAAAAACTACTATAAACAGAGAATTTGGTAATGTAAAGGAATACAAAATAAGCACAGAAATCAGCAGCCTTCATACACACAAACAGTTAGAATCAGAAAATAAGACCCCACTTATAATAGCAACAACCACAAATATCTAGGAATAAACTTAAGAAAAATATGCAAGGCATATAAAAATGTTTCCCCAAATAAATAAATTCAAAATCCAGAAGCTACAAAGGAGAAGATGATAAATTTCACTCCTCAAAAAAAAAATTTTGTGTACAGTCCAAAAAATCTATAAACAAAGTCAAAAGATATAAGATAAATAATAAACTAGATTAATCTCCCTAATATATAAAGAACAGCTAGAAAACAAGAAAAAGATCAAGAATCCAATACATCTGGGAAATTTACAAAACTGCCAAAGTTCTTAAACAAATGAAAGGCCCAAGCTCCACTCCTAAAAGAAATACACATTAAAATTACAGATTCATTTTTTACCTATTAGACTGGCAAAAACCCAAACATTTTTATAAATTCTAATTTGAGGCTGTGAGGAAACAGGCACTCTCTTACACTGCTGGTTAGAATGTAATGTAAAAATCCTAGGGAGGGTAATTTGGCAATATTTACAAAAATTACAAATGCTTATTCCCTTTGACTTAGCAATTGTACAAGGTAATTCACTGCTGCATTGTTTGTAACAGCAGAAGATTAGAGATAACTCAAGTCTCCCTCAACAGGGAACTGGTTGAGTTATTATAATATTTCCAAACAATGGAATACTATGCAACTGTATGAAGGAATGAGAAATTCTCTGGGCAGAGTGATTTCCAAGTTATATCGTTAAGGAAAAAAGCAACCTCTCAAACACTATTAATAGTATATTACATTTTATGTAAAAGGGGAGTGAAATAAGAATATATATTCGTTATTTGTGTATTGACATTCTGGAAGATATACAACAGACTAGTAAAATGAGTATGGGTAGGTACTAGGTGAACAGGGACAGGAGGGAAAGAGACTTTTCACTATATGATACCTTTTTACATTTTTGGATCATGAAAAGCACTGCTCCTTTAAAACATGAAATAAAAAATAATAAGACAAGAATAACAATAGCAACTATTATTTACTGAGTACTTATTTTGAGGTGGGCATATATTAATCTCGCTTAATCCTCATAACACACTGAAGTAGGTAATGTTAACACCAGCACAAAGGAGAGAAGACTGAGGTTCAGAGAAGTTTCAAATCTGTAAACCAGTGATGTCACCTATCTCACAGGTGGTTGAGAGAATTAAATGAGATAATACATATAAAATACTTAGCATAAGGCTTAACGCACAGTAAAAGCTTAATGATTTACCATTCCAAGGTAATAACTATTTTCTAAGATGTTTCAATTGAGCCATACAAAATACAATAAAATCGGACAAGAAGTTTAGCAAAGATGTTTTAATTGAAAGTTTTATACAAGCAGGTTAAACAGCCTTTTCTAATTCATTGGATGCTGCTTTAGATATCCTATATCCTCACTATATAAATTACATAGTCATTGAAGTAACTGCTCAT
Organism: Crocuta crocuta; assembly: GCF_008692635.1. Taxonomy (NCBI): domain Eukaryota; kingdom Metazoa; phylum Chordata; class Mammalia; order Carnivora; family Hyaenidae; genus Crocuta; species Crocuta crocuta. Next base: position 2,816,386 of record NW_027530625.1, read on the forward strand.
ATCCCATAATTATGCATGCTTCTTTGAGGCTACTATTTAATAATGTTAACATACCTAATCAGAAAAGATATCAACTAAAAGCTTAGAAATGTAACCATTATTTTAATAAGGGGAGAGAGAGCTGTATGTAATGATGGTGACTTTAAGACAGATTCCCAAATGTAAGATCTGGTTCCAAACGATGTCATTTCAAATTCACTTGGTTACTCATGGACAACAGGATGTCCCACACCATGAAACTACACACTCGGTGTACATGCTTGTAGTCTATAAACAAGATGCTCTTTGGGGAAAACTTCAAAAGAAACATCAGCCTTTCCCTTTCTAAAAGCAAGCTATTCCATCTGGAATGCCCTTTTATATTTAACCCCGATGAAAAGAATATAAAGAAAAAAAACTACAACGAAGCAGTTGACTTTTCATAAGCTTACCAGAAACCATATTCAGTATAAATGAGATAGGTTCAGGGCAAAGGCGTATGAGACATTTTATTTTTAATTGTAGTTTTATGTATCTGTCTTTGTTGCGTCTGAAAGATAAGCTACACTTGGATCATCCAATTACATTGTAAAAATATACACAAGCACACTAGAAAAAAAATATATGGTCATATTTAAAGTATAAAATGAAAAATATAAACTGTCTTTATCATTAAGGCATTAAAGTTTAAAATTTATTTTTAAGAAAATGCCCTGCGTACCATTTAGTCGCTATAATTGTAGAACCCATTGAAGGAACTACTCTTTCTATTTCCAGGCTTCCTAGCATTAGCCACAAAACAGGTCTTTCTGCCCTTTTAGAAACACAGGGAAGAGAAGTACTTTCTCTTTCTCTCGGGAAGATTCAATTACTTGGCATGGCCTCAACTGTTCCAGGCTCTCTCGGAAGTGCCTGCTCAACAGTTGTTTCTGTGCTCAAACTTTAGGGTTAGGACCCTGACAGCCTCCTCAAATCAGGTCTGAGAGCCCAGTTCTTTCTAACCCCATTACTGGCACAGAAAGGGTATGAGACAATGCTTCTAAGTCTGTCTCCTCTGCAGTTAACAATCTCTCCTTGGGTAAGTCATACCAATGTCTAGACCCACCCTGCCCAATACAGTAACCACATATGACTATTTAATTTTTTGAGAGCGAGCGAGTGAGCGAGAGAGAGAGAGAGAGAGAGAACATGTGTGTGCACACATTGACTGGGGGTGGGGCAGAGAGAGGAGAGAGAGAATCTTAAACAGGCTCTGTGCTGTCAGCACAGAGCCCAACATGGGGCTCAATCCCACAAAATGTGAGATCATGGCCTGAGCCAAAATCAAGAGTTGGACATTTAACTGACAAATCTACCCAGGTTCCCCTAGATTTAAATTAATTTAAATGAATTTTAAAATTCAGCTCCATAGTCACACTAGCTGCATTTCAAGAGATCACCAGTTACATGTGGCTAGTGGCTACCACATTGGACAGCACAGAATATCTCCATCATCATAGGAAGTTCTACTGCATGGTGGTAGTGTACACTCAATAGAGCATGAAGGTATCCTAACCAGATCTGCCAATAATAAAATGAGTAATTTTTTCTAATTTCTACATCTACCTCTCAAAATTCCAAAATTAGACTGGGGACAGGTGAGTGATTAATGCTTACTTTGAAATCTTTAACAGTAATAACACGAACAGAACATTTATGATGTACCGGCCACTAAGCTAAGGGCTTTGGCTAATTTAATTCTCACTACAATCTTATAAAGAAGGTGCTATCATATCCCTTTCACAGATTAAAAAAATTAAGGCTGAGAGAAATTAAGTGATTTGCCTGTGGTTACAGAGCTAGTAAGTGGCAGAGTCAGGATTCAATTTAGAAAAGCAAACAAGCAAACAGAAACGGTAGGTACAAGTCATACTTACATCAGAAATACACAGGGCTCATCCCACTGAAGCCTTCTGTGAAATTTTCATCATTATAGAATCACAGAAAGTTAGAATAGGAACAGAAACTAATGCAGTGTTTCATGACCATCTTTAGCCCATGACCCCTTCTGATGACTATAAAAATCTAACAATCCCATAAAGATGATGTGTACTCATCATAGCCATTAAAATTTCTTCTATCAGGGTGCCTGGGTGGCTCAGTCAGTTAAGTGTCGACTTCAGCTCAGGTCATGATCTCATAGCTTATGGGTTCGAGCTCCACACTGGGCTCTGTGCTAACAGCCTGGAACCTACTTCAGATTCTGTGGTCTCCCTCTCTCACTACCCCTTCCCCCCGTTCACTCTGTCTGTCTGTCTGTCTCTCTCTCTCTCTCTCTCAAAAATAAACATTAAAAATTTTTTTAAAAACTTTCTTCTATCTTCTGCATTTTTCCAACAGTCAAATTTTCATCAAACTTTACTTTTTCCCAAGTATTATATAAATTTTTTATTTTTCCTAACATAACATTAAAATATCGAATACACACTTTCAAATACATTTATTTCCCCCTTCTAACACACATGCACTGAAACTGTAAAAATTGATCCATCGTTCCAATTTTAGAAAGAAGAACAGTAAGGCCAAAAATGAGGGTGGGATGGGGATGCCTTGCCTGCAGTGAAAGACAGACCTGCTGCAACCAGAACACACTGGCAAGGCTTAGCCAACATACTTTATTTCACCCGACTCTTGAATAGCAAAATTCCTTAGGGCCCCACCCACTGAACAAAAAAGTTAAGATCTGTCCTATTTGATGGCACATTTTGTGGGATTTGTGGGACTGAAGCTCTGGGAGTACCTGGATAAGAATTCTTTATGCAATTTTTATAGACTGTTGGATAGAAAGGACCTCAGAGAACTCTCCAACGCTTAATTTGAGAATCGAGGAGACAGAAGCTCATCTAGTTACATATACACTTAGGCATCCTACCCCTCACAGTTTTACAGTCTATGGCAAAGGGGGCTGTTCACACATTGAGTTTTGCTAAGTGACAACCAGAGGCCAGGATCTGTGCTAGTCACTCTGGGTATTAAGACGAACCAGACATTGTTCCTGTCCAAACAGAAGCTTATATTCTCATGGAAGCAAAGGGTGTACAAATATAATTACAATGGAGTGTGCTAAGTATTACTTGCAGGAATGAACTTGAGGGAGTCAGAGGAGATCATATGTGGGCTGAAATTACTGAATAGACAGGAATAGACTGAAATTCACTGACATGGGAAGACATTCCGGCAGAAAGAACATAACATGCAAAGACCAGGAACCATGAAATCACAGAACATGGAATGCCTGTAATGAGGCAGGGAAAAGGTATTTTTTCCACCAGTTTTATTGAGAAATAATTGACAAGTAACATTGTATTAAAGGTGTCCAACATAATGACTTGATATATATATCTACTGCGTAGTGATTACCACAAGAAAAAGGGTATTTTTTTATTAAAAAAATTTTTTAACATTTATTCATTTTTTGAGAGACAGAGAGAGAGCAGGAGCAGGGAAGGGGCATAGAGAGAGAGAGAGAGGGAGGGGGGAGGGGGGGAGAGAGAGAGAGACA
>NW_027530625.1:2819942-2829942 GCF_008692635.1 Crocuta crocuta
AGAGAGAGAGAGAGAGAGAGAGAGAGAGAGAGAGAGAGAGAGAGAATCCAAAGCAGGCTCCAGGCTCTGAGCTGTTAACACAGGGTCCAATGAGGGTCTCAAACTCACAAACCACAAGATCATGACCTGAACCGAAGGTGGACGCTCAACCAACTCAGCCACACAGGTGCCCTGAAAAGGGGTATTTTAAATAAAACCCTTCACTATGCAGATTTTCAAGAACAGTCACATAATTATGAAGGAAAAAGCTCTAACCATTATCTCTCCACATATGAACTATGCTCTCATTACAAGTCATTTGAAACAAGAATGTGATTCTTCAACAAATGTGTTGAAACTGGATGGCCACGTGTAAAACAACGAAGTTGTACCCTTACCTTATACCATATTGCAAAAATTAATGGTTTTTCAATTAATTCAGTCTCAAAATGGACTGAAGACCTAAATAGAAGACCTGAAACTATAAAACCGCTAGAAGAAAACATAGGGGAAAATCTTGAGGACAATGGATTTTTCAGCAGTGATTTTTTTGGATATGATCTAAAAACAGGCAACAAAAGGAAAATGAAACTACATCAACTTAAAAACCTGTGCACAGGGGCGCCTGGGTGGCTCAGTTGGTTTAAGCATCCAACTTCAGCTCAGGTTGTGATCTTCCTGTTCATGAGTTCGAGTCCTGCATCAGGCTCTGAGCTTAAAGACTGCTTCAGATTCTGTGTCTCCCTCTCTCCTCCCCTCTCCTGCTCATGCTCTATCTCTCTCTCAAAAATAAACATTAAAACAAAAAACAGGGGCGCCCGGGTGGCTTAGTCGGTTGAGCGTCCGACTTTCGCTCAGGTCATGATCTCGCGGTTCGTGGGTTCAAGCCCCGCGTCGGGCTCTGTGCTGACTGCCAGCTCAGAGCCTGGAGCCTGTTTCAGAGTCTGTCACTCCCTCTCTCTCTGACCCTCCCCTGCTCACGCTGTCTCTCTCTCTCTCCTAGAAATAAATAAAACATTAAAAAAAATATATAAAAAAAAAAACAAAAACAAAAAAACAAAAAAAAAAACAAAAAACAAAAAACCCTGTGCACAATCAAGAGATTGAAAACACAACCTACAGAATAGGGAGGGGAAATATTTGCAAAGCATACATCTATTAAGGGGTTAACATCCAGAATACATAAAAAGCTCTTACAACTCAACAATAAAAAACAATCCAATTAAAATACGGGCAAAGGAGGGGTCCTGGGTGGCTCAGTCAACTGGGTTAAGCATCTGACTTCAGCTCAGGTCATGATCCCACCATTTATGAGTCTGAGCCCTGTGTCGGGCTCTGTGCTGACAGCTCAGAGCCTACAGCCTGCTTCAGATTCTGTGTTCCTCTCTCTCTGTCCCTCACCCACCCGCACTCTCTCTCTCTCTCTCAAAAACGAAATAAAAACATTTAAAAAAAATTTAATAAAAAAAATGGGCAAAGGACATTTTTCCAAAGAAAATACACAAATGGCCAACAAGCAAATGAAAAGATGCTCAACATCACTAACCATTAGGGAAATGCAAACGAAAACCATAATGAAGTATCACCTCACATCTGTCAGAATGGCCATCATAAAAAAAAAAATCCACCAAAAAGCAAACAAAAAAAGGCCCCAAAACAGAAAATAACAAGTGTTGGTGAATATGTGGAGAAAATGGAGCCCTTGTGCACTGCTGGTAGAAATGTAAAATGGAGCAGCTGCTATGGTAAAACGTACAGAGGTTCCTCAAAAAATTAAAAATGGAATTATCATATGGTCCAGCAATTCCACTCTGGGTACATATCCAAAACTGAAAACAGGATCTTTTTTTTTTTTTTAATATTTTTTATTTATTTCTAGGAGAGAGAGAGACAGCATGAGCAGAGGAGGGTCAGAGAGAGAGGGAGATACAGACTCTGAAATAGGCTCCAGGCTCTGAGCTGGCAGTCAGCACAGAGCCCGACGCGGGGCTCGAACCCACGAACCGCGAGATCATGACCTAAGCGAAAGTCGGACGCTTAACTGACTAAGCCACCCAGGCGCCCCTGAAAACAGGATCTTAAAGAGACATTTGCATGCCCATGCTCACTGCAATTATTCACAACAGCCAAGAGGATGAAGCAACCTTAAATGTCCACCTACAGATGGATAAAGCAAATCCGATATGTACATACTATGGAATACTATTCCACCTCCAAAAAAAAGAAGAAAATCCTGTCAGATACAACTTGGATCAATCTTGAGTACCTTAAGCTAAGTGAAATAAGCCAGTCACAAAAAAACAAACACCACATGATTCTACTTATGTGAGGCATCTAAGAGAGTCAAACCCTTAGAAAGGGAAAGTAGAATGGTGGCTGCCTGAGGCTGAAGGGAGGAAGAAAGGGGGAATTGTGAATTTCAGTTCTGTAAAATGAACAAGTTCTGTAAATAGAGATCTGTTGCCCAATAAGGTGTATAAAATTAACACTACTGTTCCGTACACTTAACAACATAGGCATAGCTTACTCCTAAATATCTAAACTAGCAGAGGCAAGCAGGGCCATGGATAATACAAAAGTCATTTTTAGAAGTCTGTAGAGTACAATAAATATGGCTTTTGCAACACACTTAATTCATAAACATATTCTAGTGACATGAACATCAAAATCAGTTTGCAGGCCTGAGCTCAGAAACTCACTTTGTGGGGTAGCAAGATGGAAGAGTACCGGGAGGCAGGAGGCATTGACCCTGAAGGAACTAAGGCCTTAGATCAGATCTCCTACCAAGCAGGAATGCCCAGGAGGCAATGATATCTACACTCTTGTACCTCTGAGACAGTCAAAGGTCCCTTTTAGTGAAATTCACAATTGTAATGACCACAGTACTCTATCTGGCCAATTACCCTACCCAAGAAAGAAATGAGGTGATCTCCTCTGCCTAGTTCTAAGTGAACCTATGTGATCTCCTAATGATCACTACTCACTACTTCCCTTTTCCAGGTTTATAAGCCCTTGCCTGCTACTAAGTGAGACTGGTTAAATAAGACTGCTCTATGTCAAGACCAAGAGAGAAGTCTGTGGATACCTGGGTTGCTAAAGGAGTCTTCAAGAAAGAAACTGAGTTCTAAGATTTTAATTCAGAGAACCAAAAGAGCTTAGTAGAGGGCAGGGAGGGAGTAGTCCAGTCTGTGAATAACAGAGGCAACAAGGCTAAATGTGAGTAGCAGAGATAGCAAACCAGAAGGTCTCGTCCAAGTATAACCTAGGACAAGCGGGGACTACAATGGAGCAAGTTCTTCCTGCTGGGCTGCATCCTTGATCACAAAGGTCAACCACAGCTGAGCTTCTGCCAGAGTTCTCATTGTGAGGATCATCAGACACACATACTATATTAAGCAGAGCTAGAAAGCAACCCCATGTAAAAGATGGTTGTCATAATGGCCAGTCTAGTTTCTCCAAAGCACCTTCTGAAGAAATCCACCACTAGGATTATGTGTAATGGGCAATTTTGTTGCAAAGGACCATTGTGCAACATTTTCCCATTTCTCTTCCAGAAAAACACAGAGGTAATTATGTACTCATAGCCAGTGTAGCAAATCAGTTAAATTAAATCTGTATTTCATCTAACTCATATAAGATATGAATAACATAACTAACTTTTCTAATTTCATACTCTAGTACTCCCAAGTAAATAAAAGGGAAAAAAAGTAAAGTTTTCCCCCTACAAATAGAATCTGTCACTTCCTAGGATGTGCACTTTTCAGCTCATGCATCCTAAATGCATGTGGAGATATTATATGCACTTTCTATTTAGCAATTTAATTATATCTTTGCATTCAAAGAGTGGCAATGGTTTGCAGTAATAATCAGGTGAAAGCATTCTAACATTAATATGCTGGAATCCGATGTGTTAATTTGATGCAACTTTGCCTTGACAATATGTGATTAATTTGTTCTCAGGCTAGCCCTGCTCCCAGCTCTGACAGTTTAAAATGCTGGGTTTCTTTATCCATATCGCTATTTGACACGCCTTAGCCCACTGCTTTGCTAAGACCACTGTTAATTTGTAATGAACTTGCTTTTCAGGGGGGCTCCTTCATTTTTAATTCTGTCAGTGTCACCTCCTTGAGGAAAATTACAAGTTTCCGTAGGTGTGATTACTGCCAAGTGCTGCTGATAAGAGGTTTGAGAAAATAGGGCTTTATAAAGAAGTCTGTATTTAATCTGCTGAAACAGATTTATTGCCTCCAGACAGATAAATATAATACAAAGTTCTCTTATTTAAAAGTCATCTCCAAGTTCTCCCTCACCACCACCTCCTCCTAAACAAAAACACAGTTGCATTTCCAGGACTCAATAATGAGTCACTCAGGGAAAAGAGGTGAAAGTGTAATAAATTCAGCAATAATGGCGATTCTTGTCATCGAATTAGACTTGTAGAGGAGTCTTCTAAAACATATGAATACACTTTTCACAAGGTGAAGAAGAGGGGGAATAAAAATCCCACTGAAACAATTATGGTTTCATCTCCTTTCTAACTAGCAAAGGAACATTACACAGCTTCACCAGCCCATTTCCTTTGGGCAAACTGAGTCCTGGTGACATCAGACATGGTTTCAACTTCTCTGTTGAAAATAATCTTAATCCTCAATGATGGATTACAGGGGAGATAGAAAGTCAAGGACCCAAAACATAACACTTAACAGAATAACTCATTACAGTGACACTAAGCAGCCTAGGAGCACCTGCACAGGTATTCTCCAATCAGCCTTCAAAATAACCATTGTCAGTAGGTACCATCACCCCAGCTTTTTCACATAAGGGAACTGAGACTCAAAGAGTTCATCACAAGGATGTACCAATAAGGAAAGGACAGAACTTTGGGAGAGGAAAACACTCCTGTTGACTGCTGTCCTCTGCTTTTCTCCATCATGATCTACTGGGTGGAAAACTCATCTCCTCTCTAATTAGCCCACAGACAGAGCTAACCAGGCCAATGTTGGAGTCATCCTCTTCAGCCCTAATCCTTACTCTCTCTGCATTTAGATAGTAGCACCCTGTTCTCCTGCAATTCTGACACTCCCACCATGAAGCCTACTGTTTCCATGGAGCCAGGAAGACATCAAGTCCTACAAATTCTACCCTCAGATTTATCCGATGTTCTTAAATGTCTATTTTCACCAACAGCAAGAAGCTTGGAACAGCCACACTTACCTCAAACATCATTAGTGGCATAAACCTCTTCTTAGAAGATTAGTCTCCTAATACTTCACAAATTAAACTGAAACCACTGGATAGGAACCATCACTGCACTCCCCTATCTCCCAGTCTTGTTCTCTATATGTTCCTCATATATACGTTTTCTATACGTTGCTTTAGGTGCATCCCCAGCTGCGGCTCAAAAAAATAAAAATAAAGTACGTAAAGCTAAAAAAAGATCAAGAAGACTACCTTCCACTGTATGTTCAGATCGCAGACCAAAGTGAGAAAGACCACAGCTCTACTTTTCGATAAAACATTCCCTACCTTGCCTTCCCCTCCTCTGTCTAAGAAAGAGGCCTGGAAACTGTGAAATACATGTTCAAAGGAAACAGCTAGTCACTGAAAAGGGGTATTTATTTGCAATATATAAAAAGAAAAGCTCAAAAGCAACTAAGGTAGGTACAAAAGCAGAATGTAAAATTACACACAGACTAATTTATGCTAAAAGATGCAAAGACAATTTAGTGCCTACTACTCAAAAAGAGACACATGAAATTTTGATTTTTTAAGTTGCCTTTAAAATGTCCTTAACGCTTCATTATTGTGGTCTGTGTACCTACTAGTCTGCAGATTCCTTCAGGGCAAGGATACATCTACATACACGTGGCCTAACTAGGAGCTCAAGTTTTCACTAAATTCAGGGCATGTCTGTATCTACTTAAATACAGCCCACCTAGAGCAGCTCAGCTCAGCCCCGCCCAGGTGTGACCTCCCAGCACCGGCTGTGATGTGCGGGGGCAGCTGCTGCTCAGAGATGCCCTCCCAGGGCAGAGGTGACAGTCCCTATTCCCAAGTCTTCCTCCTCCAAGGACACGGACCCATGTCGGAAGGAACCCTGGGGAACTGCTGCCGCATGACAGAAAAAAGGAGACCTGCTCTGAGATGAACATGACCCTGAGCGAAGCAAAGGCAGGAAACACCTCTCCAATGACAGGTGTGACGCTCAGAACGGGCAGTTATCTTGAAAGAGACATACCGATGAGAACAATAATAAAACTGAATAGAAAGAAGGGGGGAAAAAAAACTATGGAATGTACTGGTTTGAAAAAATGCACAGGAAAGTGTAAATGCATATATATCAAAGGCACAATAAAGGCAAATTAAATAGAGTAGAAAATTCAGAACTCCCTCCCCTCAACAACTCTGTAACTGTAATATCTGCCAGATAACTGCATATTCTGGAATATGTGGGGTAGGAAACTCAATCTATCACTGCTGGAATGCTCATTATTCCTAAGGAGAAAATTCTAAACCAAATACTGTACCAGGACAAGTGTACTAGTTACCGGGCTATTTTTTTGTTTGTTTGCTGTTTAGCATTAATTAAATGAAAAGATAATCTACATGTCCTGGTGACCTGTTATGGGCCAAGGACTACAGGCGGGGCTGGAAGGAGAGGACACTGGGTCCAACATAAGTTAAGTTCTTATTTACCCAAAACTGCACAATAAGTAGCAAAGCCAGGACCCAAGTCTGCCTGACACTTAATCCATCATACCCAGTGCTTTGCCCAAAGAGCTCACGAGTCTAACTTTGAAAACACACATATACATGTGACCTGATTAGAAATGTCACAAGTCAGGGGCGCCTGGCTGGCTTAGTTGGTGGAGCATGGGACTTTTGATATCAGTGTTGTGAGTTTGAGCCTCATGCTGGATGTGGAGATTGTATAAAACTAAAATCTTTAAAAAAAAAAAAAGAAAGAAAAGAAAAAAAGGCCACAAATCAGTATCTAATTAGATATAATGTAAATAATACAGCACCAAGGGAATGGGTAGATAAAAAGTGGTTCAAGTATCAAAGTACCAATAAGCATGAGTTTTGCTCTATGTTCTAAAGAAAAATAAGGAAAGGGGCTAAACGTAGTCCAGGCTGAAAAAAATGACTGCAATAATGGTGTGAAAAATTACAAATAGCTTGTGGCCAGAGAACCAAACTGTCAAGTAATAAGCAAAATGGGGCTTCATCAGGAGGCAGGGTGACAGAAGATCTAGAATCAGACTGGCCCAGGCTCAAGTACTGCACAAACTTTCTTAATCACTAGCTTTCAATCATTTATTCATTCATTCACCATGTATTTTACACCTGCATGTTCCTTTCTGAGGCTTTTTGCCACTTGGTTTCCTCATCTATAAAACAAGAATAGAATCCTCTATCTCTCTGGGCTATTGTGGAGCTTAAATAAGAAAGGATCCCTTAATTAAAGTAGCATACCTACAATAGGAAGGTAGGTGATGAGTAAATAAAGGTTGAGCTCAACAGAACAAATTAAGTTGGAAGGTATGTGGGCGGAAAGGGTGGTGTTGCTGAAGGGCTCTGTCAGGTGGATGGGTTTAGTTCTGCTACCTCAGGAGGGCAATGGGGGTATGGCATCCGGTCATAGCTGCACAAGACACACTGAGGGAGAGGGGATAAGTGGCAGGGAGACCAGCCTGGAAGCTGCTGTAACATAAATGACATGTGAGAGGTCCTGGAACAAAGGAGTGACTGGTGAACCTGAGAAGCGTCAACTCTGATGGACACTGAGAAGGAATCACTGAGGAGAGAGCGGAGAAAGAGAAGAAAAGTACTCCCATCATCTCAGATTTTTAAAATTTTTATTAAAAAAATTTTTTTAATGTTAAAAAAACTAAACTAAAATAAAATAAAATTTTTAATGCTTGTTTATTTTGGAGAGAGAAAAAGCATGAGCCCGGGGAGGGGCAGAGAGAGAGGGAGACAGAATCTGAAGCAGGCTCCAGGCTCTGAGCTGTCAGCACAGAGCCCGACCCAGGGCTTGAACTCATGAACTGCGAGATCATGACCTGAGCTGAAATTGGACACTTAACCTTAAGACTGAGCCACCCAGGAGCCCCAATCATTTCAGATTTTTAAATGCCTTAAATCTCATTTCGGAAATCATCTTTCTTCGAAAATAATCACCTGGACATTACCAATTTCACAGAAAGACCCTTTGTTTTGCACACAAAATATACTTTAATTATTTTTCTGCAAGCACCATCCTTTCTTCTAGTCAAGTCCAAATACTTACAGGTCTGTACAAATTACCTCGATCTTTCCAAGATTAAACTGCAATCTGCTTACTCTCACTCATGTCCCTCAATCATCCAGGCCTGAGGAAACAGAGCCTGCACCCGTAAAGACCGCAGCACATAAAACATTGTGTCATCAGTAGAACAGCAGCACTCTGTCCCTAAGCACCTCATTGTCTCCTAAATGGCTTCAGCTACAAATATTCCACTGGCAAAAAGACTTTATGAAAACCTCAGGGCAAAAGGAATGATCACCACCTTTGTGGCCAACCCCTTGGGGGAAACATGGAGCCACTTAAAAACTGGCTGAGAATTAACCTCACAATAACAAGTGGAAGACCTCTGGGAGCCCTTCACACATCATGCAAGTCTAACACAGAGATTAAGAACACTGTCTGCAGCTGGAATGCCTGGGCTCAAATGCTGACTCCCCACTTCCTAGCTATGTGACCTAAGGAAGATATTTAACCTCTCCCAGCCTCAGTCTCCTCACCTCTCAAACCGGGGATTATAATACCTTATCACAGGGCTGCTGTGAGAATTAAATTAATCATTACATGCAAAGCACTGAGAATTGTGTCTGGCACGGAGCAAACTCCCAATATATGCTTCTTGTTACTATGACTGTGGCTGTCATTAGAATCATCTGAACAACTTCAGGTATAACTCATCACGATGCAGGTTTCTTCCTCCCTCCCAATATTTACTAAGCACTATGCTGGGCACTCTGTATACAGAGAAGAGGGAGAGAGAGAAAACTCTGCTCTCTAAAAAGGCAAAAACAAGGTCTGTGCAAGTACAGAGGAGAAAGCTACTATTAGGTGAGTCAAAGAAGTGTTAAGGAAGAAGTGACATCCGAATTGGCTATTGAAGAAGACAAGCAGGAATTTTCCAGGAGAAAGAATGGGACCTGGAAGCAGATATGGCATCTGCTTTTTCATATGTAAGATTGAATCAGCATTGGGGCGCCTGGGTGGCACAGTTGGTTAAGTGTCTGACTCTTGATTTCAGCTCAGGTCATTCATGATCTCATGGTTCCTGGGATCAAACCCCACATTGGGCTCCGTGCTGACAGTGTAGATACAGCCCGCTTGGGATTCTCTCTCTCCCTCTCTCTCTCTGCCCCTACCCCATGGATGCATGTTCTTGCTTTCTCTCTCAAAATAAATAAATAAACTTGAAGAAAAAAAAAAAGACGAAATCAGCATTTCTAGGTTTCTAGGAAGGGTAGGCAGCTCCCGGGGCAGTCACTGAAAAGCTAACACATAGATTCCAGCCAGAACCCCACATCATTCTCAACTGAGCTTAAGATTCCACTAACTTCTCCATCAGCACTTCAGTCTACGCCTGACTCCCATCTCTCTTACTCCAAATCTTCCTGTCCTTGGATCACCATGGTCTACCTCATGAGATTCTAAGCTATCTCCTTTTAGGGACTATCCTTTTACCAATGCACCCCAGAGACCTCTTACTCTGCCAGGAACATGGTAAATATTCAACAAATGTTTGATGAATGAATCATCTGCCTGGCTAACAGTATTCTCACAAAAAGAACCTAAATACTTAACAGGTCTCCAAATGTTACTAAATGTCTTATACTGATCATAAAATTATCTAATTCTAATGATGGATCTGACCTTGGTCATCCTCATTTTTCTGACTGGCTGACTAATCCCAGAAAGGAGAGATGATGAATTCAAAGTCAGAAAGAAAGCTAGTGACAAATA
>NW_027530625.1:2834942-2929942 GCF_008692635.1 Crocuta crocuta
ACCAGTCTGTACAATTTCAAGTGCACGGCTAAAGGAAAAATTCTTTTGTTTTTAAATTTACATTTTTTTTCAATTATTAGCAGTGTTTTTTGTGTCTTCCATAACAAAATAATGGCTGTAAAAGAGTGTAGGAAAGACAGCTGTGGTACTGGAATAAGGAAAAGGGAGTTGAACATCAGCTCGGCCACATACTAGTGGGGCATCCGTGAGCAAATCACTTTCTCTTTCTGAGCTTCAGTGTCCTCGCTGGTAAAATGGGAGATAACACTCCCTGCATCACAGCTTTGTTATGATCAATTAAAAGAAGAAAGTACCAACATATATGAAGAAAATCAAAAGTCCAAGAGTTCACGTTTTCCCATCTGTAACCCACAGGTCACTGATGTCAATCAGCTTCCCAATCACAAAAGAATGGAGCCAAAAGGAATCCAAGAGATCATCCAAGTTAAATTCCTCATTCTAAATAGGCAGAAGCTTGGGGCGCCTGGGCGGCTCAGTCAGTTGAGCATCTGACTCTTGATTTTAGCTCAGGTCATGATCTTACGGTTTGTGACATCGAGCCTCACATTGGGCCCAGCGCTGACAGCACAGAACCTGCATGGAATTCCCTCTCTCCCTTTCTCTCTGCCCCTCCCATTCTCCCTCTCTCTCAAAATAAATAAACACAAATAAATAAAATAAAATAAATAAAATAAATAAAATAAAATAAAATAAAATAAAAAATAAAAAAATAAATAGGTAACACTGAGGCTTAGAGATGGGATGTGACTTGTCCCAGACCCCATGGCACTACCAAGGCTAAAACTCACATTTTTTTTTAATTTCTTTTTTAACGTTTATTTATTTTTGAGAGTCAGAGAGAGACAGAGCATGAGCAGGGGAGGAGCAGAGAAAGGGAGTCACAGAATCTGAAAGAGGCTCCAGGCTCTGAGCTGTCAGCACAGCTGACAGCGAGGCTCGAACTCACAAACTGAAAAACTGACTTTTTATGACTCCACACCTGTGTTCTTTCTACCACATTGTTTTCTAGTCCTGGAAATCAAGTTTCCATTTTTGAATATGAATGCTAGTAAGAATGAAAATAAAAATCTCTGAGAATAAGAACACTTAGATTCTATGCCCCGCTGAGTGACCCTAAGTTGTCATTTGATTTCTTTTATCTAACTAGTTCTCTTCAAAGCAGTAACATCAGGGCCTAGTACTCTGAGGGACAAGGAAATCGCTCTACTGCAAATTATACAGAGTAAGGTGCCTCAGATGCGGAGGCTCAGTGTAAAATCCCACCATGCCCAGCCTCACCACACCAACGAGGATTATCTCCTAGGCTTACTTTCCCTGGGACCCTCAGTGCTTGGTATACATTCCCACCAGATTTCATCTGCGAATCTGGTATTTCTTTAGCTAGGAAGAAGATAGTGCTACAACAGTAATCTTGTTACAACAAAAATATGTCCTTGTTTTACCTTTTAGTCCTCTAACCTCCAAGAATTACAATCAATATATTTTCTTAAATGACACCTGACATCTGCCTCATCTAAAATTTTGTCCTCCTAACAGCCTGGTGAGCTGGGTTGGGCATCTGAGAGTCCAGCCCACTTCAGAGAAGAGGGGACCAATCTTCACGGCAATTCTTCAGCCAGAGTTCTAAGCCGGCTGTGAAGTGGGAACAAAGAAGAGGATTCTGGCTCCCAGCCCACTCTCATCTCAGAGACGCCTCCCTCAAACACTCCAAAGACAAACCAAACAAGCAGAGTATGCTGCACACCGCTTCCGCACAAAAAGAACGTGTATCTTCAAGGATGTGGTAATAAGCTGTGATCTGCAGTCACCAGGCCCAAAGCAGCTCACATAGGTAACATCGGCCTCATCCTGGGCCCTCTTTCAGTGCATCCTAATTCAGGGATAGAATCATCTTCCACAAGCCACAATTGGATGAATGTATTGCCCTTGAAACCCTTTTCTCCCCTATTCCTTGACATGTAATCCATCATCAAGTCTTAGTACTTTTACTAATTATCTCTGAAATTTAAATACTCCTCCAATATCACCAATAAGTAAGCCCAAGTTACCATCTCTCCTAATCCGACCACTGTGAAAAGTCTCTTGATTGTCTCTCTGGCCTCAAAACCCCTTCTCAGGTTGTACTCCCTTCAGCACAGTCCAGCAATCTTTTCGAAACATAAATCTGATTACCTTATCTCCTCATTTAGTCCTGTCAAAGGCTTTCCCATATTCTTAGGTTAAAGAGGACACTTCCACCAGCCAAACACGGTCTGGCCACTGCAGCTTTACCTCATACCATACTCTACCTCACCCCGGGTCCCCAGTCACACAGCCTTCTTTCAGTTCCTCAAAACTGCCAAGCTATCCCCTTGCCTCAGTTCCTCTATTTGTCCTTTCTCCTCCCTCTTCACCAAGTTAGCTCTTACTCATCCTTCAGCTCTCAGATCAAGAGTCACCTTCACAGGGACACCATCCCTGACCCTTTAGACTAGGTCAGATGACCCCATGATAATGCTCTGAAGGCCCCAACTACCTCTCTTGGAACTTAGTACTTAATTAGCTGTAGTTATACTCTGATGACAATTTTGCATTCAGCTGGGTGATTATTTACATAACATCTATCTTCCTGCCAAGAGAACAAGTTCCATGAGGTCAGAAACCAGGTGTGGTTTTGCTCATCACCGTATCCAGATTTTACTTAACAGTGTCTGGTACATGGTAGGCCCTCACTAAACATGGAGCAAATGAATGGCAATGTGGGAAAATGAAAGGAAACTAATAAGTCTCTCAGCACTGGCCATGTACCAGGCACTTTGCTATGTATGCATTTCCTATTTTCATTAAATCCTTGTGACAACATTTAAAGACATCATTAACTTCATTTATTCATATGAAAACAGGCTCAAAGAGGCAAACTGATTTGCCTAACATCACAGAGCAAGTAAATGGCAAAGCTGGATTTCTAATCGAAGCCTGAAAAATATTTTTTCTACTGCAAAATTCTCTTTCCTTTGAAATCTCTCTAAAACCAATGGTCAATCCTACCTCTGACAGGAATTTCTAGAAGATTGGTCCACAACCAGAGGAAGTCACTACAGACTGGCAGAAACAAGGCCTACACAGATAGCTCAGAATGGAATCAGCCAGTTTTAAGAACTCAGAATTTAACTTCAAAGCAGAAAGCTGAAAACATGGTCTTTCATTGTAGGATTCCTATTTAATTTGTTTTGAATACCACCCAGACAGAGAGCCCAAGATCTCTACTTGGGATTTCCTGTATAATGTCAAGCAAAAGGAAGAGAAGTGCATTAATACAATGGTAAGGGGAAAATAATCTTATTAAGAGATGTTTTTAAATTAATGAATTTGGTCTTTCTATTAGTAGAAAGAGGTAATGTAAAGAGGTAGTGAACAGCTAATATCTTCCTTTAGAAATAGAACAGACTAATAAAAACTGTTCTGTGAAAGAGAGGACGAACAAAATTCAGTCACAAAGATAAGATGCCAAGAGAATAACCACTAAAATGATGTTGGGACTTACTCTCCTTTATTAAAAATATACGTAAGATGAAGCCAATCAATGGAAGAGCTAAGTAGCCCCCTAACTCAAAACACGCTGCCATCTTAGATTTGTCGCTCAGTGGGCACTAAGCAAGTGAACCCCAGGAGCACTTTCATTGAAACGGTGGATTCTGGTCAACTTGAGGGGTGGAAAAGAAGAAAGAAACTCAAAGCCAGAGGCTCTTAGGCTCAAGGCCACACCTCAGCTCAGGCAGCAATAAACAAAGCTGCCGTCTAGAAACATAACCGGCCCAAAAGTCCAGATTATAATTTTTTGGAAAGAGACTCTGAACTAAAGCACCTTCACATATTAGAGGGGACCATTTCCATTATAATAGCAAATATTCAAGTTCAGATGTTCCTCTCAAGGCAATTTTTTTAAACATGATTTCAATTCGCTGACCTTTTCTGAGCTTGCCACATTTCTCAGTGACTTCATGCTTTTCTACAAAGTTTTAAGTGACTTTCTTTGAAGAGAGCTACTTAATGCCAATGACTGTAGAAAACATTTGTTCATAATTATCTAGACATAGACTGGAACAATGCTGAAACAAGAGCAGCATGCAAAAATGTATTTAAGGACTATCATCCCAAAATGCTGCTAAAAGCTATTAACCAGTATGTGTTAATTGCCACAGCATTCATATTAATTTTCACTTCAGGCTCGACATTGTGGAATATTTCCCCTGATACATTTTAAACAAAGTTTAATTTAAGGAACTGCTTCTATCAACACTTATGAAAATTAACAGCCAAGCAATTAGCACTCATGAATTATCCCTTCCCCCATGCTCTCTGCAGCTTCAGTTAAAACAGTTTCTAACAGAGAAACGGTTACTTTATAGTAAGTTAACACAATCAAAGTCACAGTTGTCTAAATGAACAAGAACTAGTTCTGCTTTTTTAAGCACTTGTTAAGGCAAACATTCTCCTTATAGTTAGAGCAGAATTTAGTTAAGTCAAATAAATATTTAACATTTTAGTAAACTGCCAAGCAATTACTAATCTAGAACTATCTTCTCACATGATGCTTTTAAAAAAAAGTCACTCCCCTCCACTCCCAAAGTAAGTAATTACTTGTCTTAATCTCCCTATTTAGAGTTAAAGGCCAAAACCTCAAAACTTCACTGGACTACCTGGACTTCAGACAGACCACCTTAACAAGTCTGTTGCACGTCTTGCTTAGCCATACTATTTCTAAACTCCTGGTTTTCAGAACATATTTCCTCTCAATCCTGTCAATAATCTAATGAAGTACGTGAAGAGACAGCATCACTGGCCCTCATCCTTTACACAGAGAGAAGAGCAAAAGTGGGGTATTTGTTGAGTCCTTCCTATTATGTATTATATGTCTTGGCAAACAGACCTAATCTCAATTGATTCTCACAAGGAAGACACGTTATCATCATCTCAACCCACACAGGAGGACTGGAGCTTCATGAGGTTAAGAAACTAGCCTGAGGTCGCATCATAAGTGGTGGAGTCAGAATTCAACTCAGGTCTTACTACAAAATAGGTCTACTTACAAGGTAAATTACACTGCCTCTTCTCATGCTCAGTGCTCTATCCTAGTATTTATCTTACATGATGGTCGCATCAGCCGTGTAAGGAAGGAACTCTCATTTCTATTATTGGTAAAGAAACAGGTTAGGAGAGATGGAAAACCTGAGCAAGAGATCACAGCTAATAATCAGTACCATTTCTTTGTTAGTAACTATAGTGACAGGAAGATGATAATATTTGCAAACTCAGTTTAACCACAATAGTAATGACATACTAGCAAAAGTTTCTCAAGTAAGAGATAAGGCATGGAACGGAAAGGGTTAGATACTTGCAAAACCATGGCCTCATTTGAAACAGGTAGAAAGACAGGGGAGAAATCCACATATTCAGGGATACTTAAATCAGTGCTGAGTGTTTACTGCCTATCAGTTGAGCCCACTCCTTCATCACTTCAAAGCAACTCCTTGTCACACCCAAAATATCCCACATACAGTGAAATCAGAACTGGCACAAGAAGTTTTCTGACTGTCTCAATCTCTAGAACAGAGATTTTGTGCTGTTAATCAGGCTATTTGAAGTCCTGTTTTCAACAAGCCCGAAAAATTCAGGCAGAGGGCCGAGCCTGGTTTTGCCTTGTCTGACTAAGCATTCCCTCAAACCACTTACAAGCTATCTTCGACTTTTTACAAATGATCATAAACAGAGCTCTAATAACCAATGAATCTAAAACAGGTCACAGATAGCATCACCAATTTACCAGCGAGATAATATAAACCTAATTAATCTGATCAAAAAAAACTGTCAAAATTACAACAAAGCAAGCCTTTCCCTCTCAAGAAATTATTAATCAACCACAATTTGTAAAAATGAAATTATTAAACTGCTACAAGAACCAAAAATTATTTGAAAGTATTCACATCGATTTAGCACAAAAGCTAAGAGATGCTTATGCTTAGAATCACTAAAACCAACAACAATCCAGTTTGCACAAACCGTTAAAGACACTAGACATGCTAGCTTAACTACAATGTAATTCTAAACCCATACCAAAAACAAAATCCTTTTTTCAAATCTAACGCTAGTTTAATCTTAAAGAGGATTTCACAGCAGTTAATCTCTTGAGGAAATACATAATTAAGTAGTTTTTTAGCATATTTAATTAGACCCCAAACTCTTCCCTGTCCCCTTCTCTCCCCAATTATGTACCATTTGCCCAAGAGACCCAAGCAACTCAGTTAATTATGTAAATAAGGCAAGCATTATTCCCAAGAAAAGCATTGCGAATATTTGTACGGGGAAAAAACTGTACATATTTCAGTGGCTTTAACAAACCTTTGCAGGGAAAAAAAGAGACTACTGAAGTACATGAAAAATCCTTATATTTGAGGCAAAAGGCATGGAGTTCAATGACAAGACGGTGAATCATTAAAACAGGACACTCGTTTCACTTCTTAAATATGAGCTGAATAAAAATAAAATAATTTTAAGTTACAACAGTAACAAAAATTTAGTGCTGAACGTCAAATGATTTATGAGAAGAATCAATCTGGAAATTATTAAAGTCGACTCTCACAGAAAAGGCTTTATTATCAAGGGGTTGACATGATCTTAACTCTAGAGGCAGCCATGGTGCGGTTATAACTACTACAATCCCATTATTATGCAATCACAAAATGCTAATTTGATCATTTTGAGGTGTTATTTGAATAGTCATTTTAATTTCTAGGTTACAAAAAGGCTTGACTCAAGTATAATTCTCTATTAATCATTGAGATGTCATTGAATATCATATTGATGCATTTCACAAAGATAAAGAAAGACTAATTTAATATGTACAGTACAATATCCTTCAAATATTAGCCACTTTCATTACGTATCTGCCAAACGCATCAATATTAAATAATAGATGAGAACAAGGGTTTAATTGTATTTTAGCAATTGTAATATGTAGGATAATAATAAAATAGTATAGCATCACAAGATAGACTTATCGATATATAAATCTTTTTAATCAAAGTGTAATTGTGACTGCCCCATGCACGCATCCTTTGCTGATTACAAATAGACTGATATGATAAACGCAATGAGAGCCTTAAGTGTAAACACATCTAGCAAAAATAATTCCTTTGTGACTGAGGAAATGGCTCTTTACATTTTTTTAAAAATTTCTCCCAGCACTTTACAAGTTAGATATATACCATGAACACCTCACAATTTTCTGTCAAATCCAGAGCTAAGTAATTTACAATAAAATCTCATGTATAATGAGAATTCTAACACATAGTATTTTAAAAGATCTGTGCTATTTTGTTGGCATAAAGTATTATTACATAGTAATTATTCCAGCAATTATGCCCTCAAACAATGAGATGGGATCAGGCAAAGGAAGCAAATAAATTCCAGCCATATAACCTAATTCCTAATAATAACTTCTCACATATCTAAATGAATCAACGGTAGTTTAAAAAAAAAAAATCCTCTACAGTCCAATTCTGTTTTCCAGAGGCTGACATTCCTGTCCCCTAGGGGGACCCTTCCTTTCTCCTTGCTACAGTCCACAAGAAGAAACAGGAGCCGTGGCAGGAGCAGGCTAAAGAGAAGCTTTACATCAATATAATCTCTAATTTACTGGAGGTACTTTCAGAGGTTTTTTGAAGGCAACTCCTGAGCATATTAGTATCTTTATGTAACTTACGCATTTTACTTCTAGTTCTTGCTCTCCTTCCCCACCAACATCAATAACCTCACTTGCCCATGGCCATATATGCTTACTTTTAAAACTATGGAAACATGCTGAACCGATTGAGTAGAAAGTGTTTTGAGAGAAAACATCTCCTTGCTCAAAGATGACAACTGACCACACCAGCACCTAACCAGAAATTGAAGATGAAAAATGCAAACATAAGCAAAGAGCTGTATGCTTATTAATTGCAATGGTGTTAAAATAAGACAAACTGTACACAACCCCTCCAGGCAATAAGTGATCACTCAGCACCCCCACACCACTGCCAGACAGCAAATATAACGGCAATAAATATAAAAATCAACTGCTACTGTCGCCTGAAAGAAGCCCAGCTCAGCTCAGTGCAGTGACACAGAATGGCAGTGATTATGGGGGCAGAGGGTGCTGCACATGGAACTGTACTCGACCTACAACAGTGGCCATTTTTCTAAAAGGTAAATAGGCATGCTTTAATTTTACAACTACAAATTGTTAGAAGAAACAGAAAAAACTAAAGTCACCCTGCATAGTGAGTGTCAAACAAGATTCCCTACAATGAAATACAGACATGCAAACAAAGGCCTAGAATTCTGGAATGAAGCTCAAAGCTCAACAATTTCTGCAGTTACAATGAAGAGTCAGACCAAAACAATGCAAATGGCCTCCCAGAACCACTTTCAAAGCGTTCCCAGCACAATCAGGCCTTGATGACTCACAACCCAAGTAACCCAAACCCTCAAGTATACTCTCTGAAAACAGGAAAAAAAAATACACATACAAATATCTCAAGACTATTTTTGTTTTAATCTCCCAAACATATTGCTGTGGAAACAATGTGAAGCCCAAATTCAGACCTTTTCACATCCTCAGTCTTAGAAAATGTGAGTGACATTCTATAATTACTTAGAGCGATTTTTGAAACCTAAATTTAATAATACCAACAAAAACAATTCCACTGAATTGAGGTTTTATTTAAGGGGACAAAGTTTTATTTTTACTTACCTTGCCATCAAATTTGGAATACTCATTAAAGGGGTTATTCAGCTGCAGAGGGCACTGCTCCAGTCGTACAGATAATATTGACTGCTTTCCAGAACTTGGAGGTTTCTCTTTGAGGGACTTTTTTTCAAAAAGTGACTTTAACTCCTGGGCTGTGATAGAAGAGGAAGATAAAAACATCTTTGTGATTACACACAGAGACAGCCTGTCTACCTTCCCCAGCAAGTCTTCCTTGGAATCTTAAAGAGGGAGTGTCTGGGGCATATACAGGTCTGATGTGTGCAAAAAGCCTCACATATACTTCGATACTTGCACACTCGAAAGGCAGAGACCTGAAAAACAGTCAGGTCAGGACTGTCAATTTAGAAGGACTAGGGTTTAAGGAGTGGGGAGTGAGTCAAACCAACAGAGCAGCCATTCTGTAAGAAGAGCATTCACAGCTTAAAGGACCTGAGCTTTGGCCTGGCTTTGCCACTAAGAGATACATGACAGACAGTTCACTAAAGCTTTCTGGGCTCGCTGAACTGGAAAATCTTGAAAATCTCTCCTGACTCTAATACTGTGGGATTTTGGAATTCCAGTTCTTTAGGGTGAAGGTCTACATCTTAATCCTCTCCTACTCTCCAATGACACCTAGCACAAAATCTAGAAGACAAAAATGAGGAGGAGGAAAAGAAAAAAGAATTTTTATAGTAATAGCAGCTAACATTTACTGAGCAAGCCAATGTATCTCAATTACTCCTCCTAACAAGCCTATGAAGTGGATACTGGCATTATCTTAATTTTGTCAGTGTGGAAACTGACGCTTAGAATACTCTGATTAGCCTTAGGCCAACACAGCTAGGAAGTAGCAGAGCTAAAATCTGCACTCAGGCAAGGCTCTTAGCCATTAGACTAATGAACAAAGTTGACCCTCAATAAATTTTGTTGCATGAATCAATGAATAAAATAATGATTGAAGGTACTCAGATTAAATTATTATTAAATCAGAATCTTTAGCTCTTACTCATTAGTGAATCAAGACAAGTTAGTTCCATATATTCTCACAGATCATTTAAGTGTCCATATTATTCTGAATATCATTTAAAGTGGTAGCTATGTAAGTACATGAAGGTTTATTATACTTTCCATTCTGTATTAGAAAACTTCCATACCTAAATTTAAAAATAAATCAATCTTCAATCTTAAAATCTGCAATGAGGGGCACTCTGGGAGGCTCAACTGTTAAGGGTCTGACTTACTTTTTTTAATATTTAAAAAAATATGTATTTATTTTTGAGAAAGAGAAAGAAAGACAGGGAGAGAGACGGAGACAGGATCTAAAATAATTTTATTGCTACACTTTGGAAAGAAATAACCCTTTATTAAATACCTACTATGGGCTGGGAGCAATGCAAAGTGTTTTCTCAACCTGTCCTCACAGCAGTCTTAAGAGCTGGTTACAACTAGCCCCATGAACAAATGGAGTATAGCAAACGTAAGTTACTTATCAAAATTACACAACTACTATCAGTAAGGATGTGAAGCAATGATATATTAACTCTTCCATTCTCAGACAAATTCTAATTCACACTTAGACTTCTCTCCTCAACTTCTGACATTTTCCTTCTCCCTCCCCTCCTACCTTCCTTCATCATGGAGAAAGAGAAACAACCAAAAGAGAACTTCGGCATGTTCTCACCTACACCTGTGCCTGCCTTCTCCGCTATTTATTACAGTGGATGAACTGCCTAGGCCCCCACCTCAAGCCAGCTCCTCCTCTGTGCACTCAGGGGCTGACTTCTTGATGACTCAAGGGCACCACTCAAACAATTTTCTCCAATTTTCAGTTTTTCCTCCTACTGGATCGATCTCATCAGCACACAAAGATACTGAAATACTGCTTGTTCAAAAAACAAAAAACAAAAAAACCCTCCTCCTTTGATCCTGTACTCCCAGTTACTATACCACTTTTATGCTCCTCAAAATGCTATGTTCTTGCTGTCTGGTTTCTCTTCTCGCTTTCCCTCAAACCCACTCCAATCAAGCACTTGGGCTCCCCACACTCCTCGGAAGCAGTTTGCAAGGTCACCAATGATCCCCTTAATGCTAAATCTACTGGTTAATTTTGAATCCTCATCTTTCAAGACTTTATGACAGCATTTGAAAGAGTTCATCACTCAGTCCTTTTTGAACCAGTTTTTTCACTTGGTTTCCAGGACTCCATTTTATCTGGCTCTCATCCTATCTTCCAGGTTACTCTTTCCTAGTTTCCTTGCCAATTCCTCATATTCCCCTCAGATCTCTGGCATTCCCAAGTCATACTGTTGACCTTTTATTTCTCTATCTACATTAACACCCTAGGTGATCTCAGCCAGCCTTCTGTTTTAAATATTAAAAACAAGAAACTAGACTGTGGTAATATAAATCAGAACAATAGCTGCAATAGTCTTTCTAGTAGCCCAACTAGAAAGAGGCACAAGGGAACTTTCTGGAGGACACAAATGCTCTACACTTGACTGGGATGCTAGTTATACAGGTCTATATGCTTGTCACAAGTCACTGAACTATACACTTAATATCTGCACATTTAAGTATAGAGAAGCATACCTCAATAAAGAAATAAAACAGGGAGCACCTAGGTGGCTCAGTTGGTTGAGCATTCGACTTCGGCTCAGGTCATGATCTCACGGTTTGTGGGTTNCGGTATCACAGTTTGTGAGTTCGAGAACTGGGTCAAACTCTCTGCTGTCGGTTAGAGCCTGGAGCCTGCATCAGATTCTGTGTCTCCCTCTCTCTTTGCCACTTCCCCACTTGTGCTTTGTCTCTCTTCGACATTAAAACAATTTTTTTAAAGAAATAAAAAGGGAAAACCTTGATAAATATCATCTACATGCTAATAACTCCCAAATGATTATTCCTAGACCTAAACATTCCCTGAAATTACAGACTCACTTATTCAGCTTCCCATATGACACCTCCACTTGGATATCCAATAGGTGTTTCAAACTTTCTATGTCCATAACTGAACTCTAGATCTTCCCCCAAATCTGCCCTTCCCACAGGCTTCTTCTCAGTTAATGGCAACTCAATCGTGTTAGGCCAAAAATATCTCCATTCTTTTCTTTCTCTCACATCTAACAACCTATCCATCAACAGAAATTTCAGAATATACCCAGAGCCATCTCCAAAGCTAACAATGCTGGATTATTACCACTACCTTCAAAGCTTCTGCCCTTGCCTTGTCTAGGCCCACTCCTGCCAGTCTCTTCCCAACACAGTAGCCAATAGGAGTCTTTTAAAATATTAAGTTATAAACATCACGGAAGAAAACAAATCAATTTGACCACACCGAATAAACACATTTTTGTATGGTAAAAAATTAGCAAAGTAAAAAGAAAAATGATAAACTAGAAAAAAATAAAGGTTAATATTCCTAATATGTAAAGATTCTAAAAGTAGAGAAGACAGTGACCAACAATTCTATGGAAAAATGGGTAAGAAATATGAAATGTCCATAGAAAAAGATACTCAAATGGTTCTTAACAAATGGAAAGATGCTCAACCACATTTATAACAAGGGATATGCTGAGATAGACATCTATCAAATTAGCAAAAACCTAAAAGTTTATAGCTATGAGGAAATAACATTCTGTACCTTATTAGAGGAATGCAAAATAGCAAAACACCTATGGAAGGGAATGTGGCAATATGAAGGGAGATCAATTACTTATCCTCTGGCCCAACCTTACCACTTCCAGGATTTTTACACTGGGAAAAATAAACAAAACACAATACAACACACACTCATTCGGCTACTCAATGCAGTGTCATTTTAAATATCAAAAGCCTGAAAACACTCAAACGTCCTTTATCAGGAGACCAGTTGGCTAAACTAGGGCACCTCCATATCATGGCCTATCACGAAGCTGTAAAATGGAATGAAGCCTATCTCTGTATATTCGCCAGAGTAATTCCCAAGATGTGTTGCTAAGTGAAAAAAGTATTGCATAAAATGGTGTGTATAGAATCCTATTTCTAACCGAAAAAGAGGGGTATATGAATATAAATATGCTTACATATAGATTTAAGTGGCAGAAAAACCAAAACCTTTTTAAAAATGACTATAAGAAGAGTAGAAGATACAAGAATTGGAGCTAGATTTCTATGATTTTACCTTGTTTTATGTACTCAACTTCAGAACCATGTACAAGTTTCATATAGTTCTTTAAAAAATTAGAAGTGCAATTTCTAAAAATAAGAGCAAAAGCAAATGAACAAACCTAAGTGTAATATTGAGTTGGCATTTTAACTACAAAGAGAAGAATTATTTTAAGTAACTTTATCACACAGCAATTTGACTGTACATTCCCTACTGGAATATATCAAAAGGGAAATATATAAATAAATAAATAAATAAATAAATATATATCTTCAACTGTTTTTAGTAATCATAGTGTTAGTAATGATGGTTAATATCTCCATTCTGGAACCAAAACTTTCAGCATTAAGAAAAAGGTACATAAACATAAAATAAAAAAAGTTAAGTAAATACTCTATAATCCTAAATTCTTATAGGAATCGTCAACACTAACTCACAATGTACTTCCTCTTAGAAAATTTATTTTCTTCTGAGCTCTATCCCCTGAAATGCCTACAAGGAAAAAAATCCAATCCAGCACCTCTCGAGTTCAAGTTCTGGTCTCTCAATGCCATTTACCCCTAAAAAATAACTAAGATCCTCTAAACAAATGGCTAATTCCAGATCTGCAGATGGAAATATCTAAGAATCAAGAATTTATCCTGTCTTCTTGCACGGACTATATTCGAGAATAACCAAATAATGGATTAGGAACAGTTGTTCTTTATATGAAGACCAGTAAAATTAAAAATCACTATTTTGCAACTCCTAATGAAAAAACTCATCGAGGTAATGCCCATCAATGACCACTAAAACCATTAGAAGAAAAGCTGATGGGATGGATGAATGACACCAAATAATAATAATTAATAATGGATGAATGACACCTAATTCTACCATCAATCTGATCACAAAATAAACAAGAAAACATTCTATATTTCCTGACACGATGCAATATGAAGTACAGATCAGCATGTACAAAACATTCTTAAGAAAAATCAAACCTCGATCTGAACACGTTTCTGGATCCAATGACCTGTTTATGGGAAATAGAGGGCAGAAGAACCTATTAAACAAGACCAAAGAGATACAATTAGCAAAATCTAGAATGTAGGAAATTCTACAGGACAAATGACCCAGTTTCTTAATTACAAGGAAAAAAGTAAAGGAGAATCTACAGATTAAAAAGGAAATCGAACGTCTCAATCAAATGTATGGACATCATATATAGACCTACATGACCAAATTGGCAAAAGACAAAGAAACATTTGAGACAATGAGGGAAATGTTTGTTAATATTAAAGAATTCCTGCTAATTTTTTGGAGAGTAGTGGTACTATAGTTTTCTTATGTGTTAGAAAAATACAAAGTATTTAGGTATAAAATTATGATCGCTGGAAATTGCTTAAAAATAATCTGGGGCGCCTAGGTGCTTGAGTTGGCGGAGTGTCTGACTCTTGATTTCAGCTCAGGTCATGATCACAGGGTTGTGGGACTGACATGTACTCTGTGCTAAGTGTGGAGCCTGCTTAAGATCCTCTCTCTCCCCTTCTCTCGCACTCATGCTCACTCACTCTCTCTCTCAAAAAATAAGTAAGTAATAATCTGAGAGGGGTGGGGAGGTAAAAGCAGCAAGACTGGCCATATGGTGAAGCTGAATGATGGGTATATTGAGGTTCATTATACCATTCTATTCTACTCAGATTAAATCACTGTACCCAGAGTAAAAATTAAGTTCTGTACAAGACTCTCCATGATCTGCTTTCTCACTACTTCTCTGAGCCCACTCTTCTCCCTTTCTACTCTACTATAGTCAGTAAGCATCCTTCCTTGCTATTCTTTGAATACATCAGGTACACTTCTGTTGCAGAACCTTTGCACTCGCTCTCCCTCATCTTAGGACACCCAGTTTCCAATACCTGCCTGACTCATTCCTTCAGAACTCTGCTCAAACATCACCTTCCCAAGAGGCCTTCCCCGATCATCCTACATAAAATAGCAAAATCCCCTACGTGGCATTCCTTATCCTCCGTACCTGGCTATAGTTTTTGCTATGCCACTTATCCCACTCTGACAACACTAGGTTTGTTTCCTGTCTATCTCCCCCACAAGATCCATGAGGCAGGGACTCTGTCTTGTTTACTGCTATACCTTCTAAATCTACAAGTGCTTAGCTGTCCTTGCATATTGTAGGAGCTTAAGAAATACTTGTTACATGATTCACTGTGGACCAGAGAAGTAGAAAAAGTAGCTGTGGGGACAGGGAGGCAGAAGAGAGGGAGGGAGGAGCAAACGGGCACAAAGACGTAGGAATGAGACAGGGGTTGGTATTGAGAGCCCTTCCTCCCGGGTCCAAGCCACTCATAAGGCACAGTTGTACCTCCTGAGTTGCTCTACTGCAAGCTTTTTCAACATCACTTCCCTTTATCATTTGCAGCTGAAGAGTTCTAACTAATATAAACAGTTGGACGTCTCCAACAAACAGAACTGAAAAAACAATAGCCTAGAAATGTAATTATCATCAGTCTTAGGAGAAAGCACATACCGTAGCCTTCAAGAAGATGGGAATGCATATCAGAACTTCTAAGGATTCAGTGAGTGACTGGATATAAAACAGATATATAAAAACAATAGATTTCTTCACAAGAGCAGTAAAAAAGTTATGGGGAAGAGGATGCTAATTACAAGGGCAGCACAAAATACAAGACATCTGGAAATAACCTTAATAAATGTGCAGGAACAACATGGAGATAAGACAAAATGTTGCATTTATGTACTACTTGTATACACAAAAAAACTACAAAAAAGATCATAAGATGTATGTTTAGAATATTTAAAATATATATACTTATATAAATAGAATCTAGAATAAATACATTAAAATGTTAACAGCAGTTCCTCCAAATATGAGAATACTGGTAGCTGATCTTTATTTTTATATTTTACTTCAGATTTCCTATAACAATTTTTTCTTCTAATACAACTTTCCTGAACACTGGCTATCACTGACACAGAGGAGGGAAGGAACAAGAGAACACAAAAGAATCCTCAACACCCACAGCTCCAAGAGCAGCTCCTTTCCGCCAACAGTACTGGAGAAAATAGGAGAGAGCAGAAGAACTACAGTCTTCGGAGTCAGACTGGCCAGGAGAAGAATTCTGGCTTTGTCATAATTGTAAGTAAGTAACTTGAAAAACTTATTTAGCCTCTGAGCTCCAGTTTTCTCACACATAATACAGAAATATTAATAGCTAATTTGCTGGATTTGTATTAAGATGAAGCAAACTT
Source organism: Crocuta crocuta (assembly GCF_008692635.1). NCBI lineage: Eukaryota > Metazoa > Chordata > Mammalia > Carnivora > Hyaenidae > Crocuta > Crocuta crocuta. The sequence continues at coordinate 2,851,139 of NW_027530625.1, forward strand.
AGCGGCTGGCCTATTATATACCAGTGGCCCCCAGTACTGCTTACTCATAAGAATCACCCAGGTGCTTCTGAAAAATATAGATGGACCCCAATCCCTATCTTCTGAATCAGAAATTCCACATATATGGCTAGAAATTTATACAGAAGCCATTATGACACGCACTTTGGGATGTATTTCTGATTTGTACATAGCCACTGTATCTGGGAACTGTTGTTTTAAGAAACCAATACTATAAGTTACATAAAGAAAACTTTAGGAGTATTCAGAAATAACTGATATACACTACATTGTTTTTGAGCTACTATTTAACTTTATGTATAGATGTCTTTGTCTTCCCAGTAGACTTCTAACCTCTTGAGGACAGGAATCACATATTCTTCCAAGTACCTAGCATAGAATTAAGATGCACACAGAAAGTATGAAAGAAATGTTTGTTATATGAGTCCGTGAATAAGGGTAACAATACATTTTGTAAAGAATCTACCAATGCCATTTTAAAACAATAAAATTAAAAATACCGAGGCTTGATTTGACACTGTTCCTCCTGACAAAGCTGTCGTCCAGTGACCATCTTCACATTTATCCATGCAGTCCTGGCTACAGAAATACTATAAGGATCTTATTCTAAAGTATTCCATTTATCATGTGGTCTCAGGGCATATAAAGGATATACACAAAGTTCATAAAGAACCTCAGGGTATGGACCAGATGGCTTCTCAGATCCCTTCCAACTCTTCTATGGAAACACTGTAGTTCTCCTATATTAAAGGATGGACTGGACTTAGAATAATTGTGGAAGAAAAACATTCCACCGGAGGTCATCATATCCATAATAATGATTCTTCTGGTAGAGAATAAAATAAAACAAAGATAAGAAAAACATATGAAAGGATTTTAACAAAATGTAAACAGCAGAAAAAGAATGAGGGAAGGAATAAATGATTACCTAACCAAAATTCCCGATTAAGATCAAAAGGATCTGGCTGTGGCATTCCTTGGCAAAAAAAGTGTGTGCTTGAGAAATGCGTGGAACCAGAGTAGCTGCTCAGTTTGTCAGGTAGATGTTTACTGGACTGCTGACTCCACTTTTCTAATATATTTCAGGAGACCCAGAGTGCCAACCTGTAGTAATGGTGGAACCCAGATGAACAGAGAATTCAAAACCATTTACTCCTCTGTGCACTGATGAGGTTCACTGGCCTGGCCAGAAGCAAGGTCAACATTTTGGAGAGTGGCCAGGTATATTAAGAAGGCACTTTTTTAGTACCCTAAAATCACAGGGTCAATTACTGAAATCTGTGAGAGACAGAAATAAGAGAGATGGAAACTGAGGGAGAGAGAAGTATACACAAATAATGAATGGTTTGGCTCCAAATGAAAGCAAAAAGGAGACTATTTCTCTAGCACATTCTTTTTTTTATGTTTATTTCAGAGAGAGAGAGAGAGAGAGAAAACATGCATGTGCACGAGTGGGGGAGGGGCAGAAAGGGGGAGAGAGAGAATCCCAAGCAGGCTCCACCTGTGTAGTCAGCTCAGGGCCCAACACAGAGCTCGAACCCATGAACCATGAGATCATGAGCTGAGCTGAAGTCAGATGCTTAACCGACTGAGCCGCCCACGTGCCACAATCCAGCACATTCTGTGAAACACTAACAGAAGTTAAAGTGGATTAGACTTTAAGGAATGAGTGGGAAATGTATCAAAATTTATTAGATGTGTCTGATTAGTAGAAGTATCAATTTAAGTTGAAGAATTTATTTCTCACATGGTAAAGGGGATTGATGCAGTTATATCTAAGGTACTCTATTCATCCTATTTTTTATTTGTAATTATTTTAAGATAAGGAAGCAAAGAAGGCAAAACAGAGGGAGGCTGGAGAGATGAGTTTAGATAAACTGGCTCTATATTCATTAAGAAGAGATTTACAGAAAAAGCATCAAGATATATGAAAAATTTGAAGAAAGTCAACAAGATAAACAATGTAAAGGTTTTCAGTTTGATAAATGCAACAGAGAGAAGTATTAACTGGATCAACAGAAAAGGCCAGCCTAGAGAGGTTTTTTAAGTATTAAGAGCAAAACCAAATAGACATTCCAGGAGAACTACAGAAGCCATGGAAATGAGACATAAGAAAGAAGTGAACGAGATTTCTGCTTTCCGCAGTTGTCATTTAGAGGCAACTATTAAGAAAATCATACCCACTGAGCACACCTGGGTTTACAACCACAGCAGGAGAAAGCAATAACCACTTTATACAGAGTGGTTCAGCAGAAAGAGATTGGCCTTTAGCTGCAGACAGTGCTAGCTACAAAATACGGCTCCACGGCACTACTGCTTTCTAGCCTTGTAACATTAGCAAGTTAAAGCTTGCTGAGTCTCTGTCTCATCTGTTAACCACAGCAATATCTATACCTTTCAAGATCATTACACTGGAGGTAATGTGTGTAAAGTGCTTAGAATAGCACTAGGTAGGTGCTGATGTTAATATAATAATCATTAATATTGTTAGTTTTATCAACACTATGTAGCAATGGAGTCAGTCAACAAAAATTGAGTGGACATCTATTACATGCCAGGGTGGTACTAGGTGCTGGAAGACAGAGAAGACAGAGTGCAGACATTACTTTGAAAGAAGAAAAAAAGAAAACCTAGAACACATGATACAAACATTAGAAAATATTTCAATAACATTTTTTAGGTGTTCTTGCTGAGATTGAAGATTTGAAAATACGATATATGGCCAGCTTTTTAATACACATACCATATGAACGCAAACTATAAATGCTGATAATACTTGCAACATAATGCTTGTTAAGCTAAAGGAAAAGAATTAGCATATATGCAAAAAAGACTGTTATTCAGGTCACTTAATGAGGCAGGGGAGAGTCAAGGTTGGAACTGCCAGGAGGAATCTACAACCCAGAGGCCCATCCAAACCATAGGTATTCCTTGGCTCTAAGAACAAGGTAGTGGCATGAGAATTTGTACAAAATGTGCCTTGCACACATCAATTCCTGTGACCCAGAATGAAGAGTGATCAAAAACACAAGACCTGAAGAACACACAGCTTCAGAGGGCCACGGCACCCCAAGTGAAAGCATTCAAAGCTCAAAACAAGAGGTATCTAGTTACAGGATTTAAAAAGGTGAATTAAAAATAAAAGCTCTTATATAATAATATAAACTAAATATACAAATCTCAAATTAACAATTAAAATTATTTCCATTTACCTGATTGCTTAGAATTTCTTTCTTTCCACTGAATATTTTTGCATTTGATCTGGTTTTGTCTCTCTTTTCGGAGTCGTTCTAATCTTTGAGCTTGAAAAGAAATATTATAACTATAAGTTTGTCAATGAAAGTTTACTATAAACAAAGACATAATTAACTACCTTTATATGAATAAAGATGTTTTATACTGCATATGTAGGGAAAAAGTCATAAAATTTTAAAGGTGGCACCCCTGAAAAGCAAATACCAACAAAAACATGAAAATATTCTTGATTTATAATTGAAATTAGAGGATATAAAACATTAATAGAGATCATAAAGATAGTATTAACATGGAAGAGAATAATAAAATGTGAAAACTTCTGTGATTAATATGACATTTCATTATATAAATCATTAATAACGGTCTTAAAGGAATTTTAATGCACAAATGAACTGAAGTGAATATTACATTACAGGAATAAAATTACTGTTATGAATTACTCTACCCGTTTCAAAAATTAAAGATAAATGAACTCAGACTAGACTATTAAAGTTTTAAATATAAAATCCTTTATCTAAAAATCATGAAAATTATAAAATGTCAAAGCTATATAAATTAGCATAGCTTTTCTTCAGTGGGCTGAAACAGTTTATAGGTAGTAAAATAAATGATTTGTATCTTTGTAACATTAGTCAAATCTTAAAAAGAATAATTTTTCTTATACAAAATTTTAAGATATGCTGAAAGGATTAAAAAGCAAAATCTCTGGTCACTAGGACGCCCCACAATAGTAAGTATTAGCATCTATGTGCCATCTTAAGAAATTCCAACAACAGTAACAAAAGCATCACCTAAAATCCTACATATTACATGAGATTATATTACCACTGGCTGATCAACCTTCAAAAATCAGTGAATTGACCTTTTAAAGAAATACTGTCCGGCATATACTAACAAGTGCCGCATACGGAAACCACAATGAAAAAGAAAGTCGTAACTGACCCTATTTCTTGAGATTAGTTTCCTCTGGCTAATCTTCAACTTCCTATCCTGGCACAATACTAACAAAAAATAAATAAATAAATTTCTCTTTCAAGGTAGGAAATCATCTGCACCTGCCTTGGCATTGTAGTAGGGAAACTACCACTGAAACTAACCTTGCCAGAAATGTATGTAAACCGTGCTGGCAAAAGCATTCTGACAATGTCTCTGTATCTAACCAAATTCTACTGGAGGAAAATACATTCAATTGCAATTAATAAATGTGAAGGGTACAGCCACAGTAATATAATCATAAAGCTCTCAATTTAGCAGCATTCTCCTACTGAAATCCATTCAACCTGTCATACAAGATATCATCTCAATAACTTGCAAGGAAGTCAGTTTCAACTAGAGAACTGAGAATCAATGGTTCTAAATTATATTCAAACCTTCACTCAAATCCTATTTTGATAAAAATTCCTTGAGATACTGGGAAATACTATTAATTATTCTCATCATGAGAGCAAATTATTCTTTGTAGATGTCACAGAATGCTGAATTCTGAACCAAAAACCTTAACATGCTTTTCACTTTATATTGTATCCTGCAGTACTCCTTTATGTGAATTTTACATTTGGACCTTGAAAATAAACATGTAAACCTTTTCAATGTTCTACCACATCTCCTGCCATTATGTTTGGGAGTTAGCAGGTTACTGCTACTGATTAGGAGGAGATTATATTTTCTGATTACCTAATTAAAAAAAAAATCACCTCCTAGAATACCCTGTCATATCAGAACTACATTTTGACTTCTAAATAATTTATCTAAGTGAAGGCCTTGGCTCATCACATTCCCTTTGAAAGGTTTCGAAAACACATAAGCTGGAAAATGGTCAATGACAAGCCTTTAAAAGATAATGACTAAATATTTATGTACCAAAGTTTAGCATTTTCAAACCAAAAAGATCAAATGATAGAGATCAACTTAAGAAAATAAAAATAACATATCCAAAAGAGGGGCACCTTTTCTTATCTCACACTCAGTGTAGGAATTCCTATTAAAAGCAGCCCTAACGAGTATTCAGCTATTTACCTCCAACCTCCCTTTGCCCCCACAATCCTTCCATGGCCAAGAAACGGCTCTGGCAGGAGCACTCCATGGCTGGTCAGCTCTCTGTATTAGAGGTTCTTTATTACGTCAACCTGAATCTGCCACCAGGTAGTGTACCCACTGGGACTAATGTTGTTCTGTGAAGATACTCAAAGTCAGTCCACTTCCCTTTCTACATGAAGGCCTTTTAAAAAGAGAACATCCAACCTGCCTCTCCTAGTCACCTTTCTCCACTATTCATCTTCTGTCTACTTCATTCTGACAGCATCGTTCCTGAGGCACTCTCCATTTATAGTCACAAAGATGGAGATGTTGTTTAGACTCGCTCTTAGTGTAACACATGCACGTTCCTGTTAACACACAGAAACTGTCCCCATTAAACCTATTCCACCATTATGCATTATTCTATACGAATGTTGACTGATTTAAGCTCAGAAGACATGACTAAAAGGCAATGTTTACCTGTATTTGAGCGTCTTCTAATACCAAAGTCCCAACTTGAGGTAATATCGACTGACTGGGCATATACATAGCCCTGAGTCTCACCATTGCTTCCCTGAATTTCTGACCCACTGTCTCCAGGCATTGAAGGAGGATGAATCTTCTCTAGGTCAACATCATGATCAATGAGAACCATCTCACACATTCCTGTGTCATCACTGGTCACATGTGACTGTCGAATATGAGCTAGAATGATAGTTGGATTGTCCAAGAAGGCCATCCTTTCTGTGGGCCAATTTCCTTAAAAGGCTATTTTCTCCTCTTCATATTGTTTCACGTGCTCACCTCCCTAGAAACATGATGTACACAGCAATATTTAAGAATAAGGAAGAAAATGACTGAATCATTTTTCAAACAAATCAATGTGGTAAAATGCTACCCTGAAAATCAACATTTATCCCTGTACCTGGGAGCTTAGAAGGATTAAGTCTAAGCTGAAAGGAAATCCTTATAAGCACTGGGGGCTATAACTCTAGTCAATGAGATCTCCATGGTATCAGAGAGAATGGCTTCCTCTCTTGCCAAAACAAATAATAGTGGCTCCTTAGGCCAGTCAAAGCACATAATTACTGTTAAAACAATAAATTTTCCTTTCTTTCTCCCTTTATTCCCATGCGGTCTTCTCATTACTATATAAGGTCAGGGAGAACAAGTTGTATTTTCCTCACATTATGAGCTCGAGTATGAAACTGTATTTCTTTAGTTTACATTTCCCCCTCTTTGTCATATGGTTGTGAGGTAACTAAAAACACAGATAATACCTTCTGAGTTACTAGGAATTTTACAAAAATGTACCACCAAAGTAGTTTTTTGTTCAACAAATACATTTTCCTTTCTTCTGATTTAAGGTAGGATTATGCTTTTCAAATAAACTTTATTAGGGGTGCCTAGCTGGCTCAGTTGGTTGAGTGTTCAACTCCAGTTCAGGTCACAATCGCACGGTTCGGTTTGTGAGTTTGAGCCCCACACTGGGCTTACTGCTGTCAGCAACGGAGCCTGCTTCGGGTCCTCTGTCCCCCGTCTCTGCCCCTTCCCCCCCCCCAAAAATAAATTGAAAAAGAAAGGTTACAAAAATAAAATTAAAAAATAAACTTTATTACTTCTTTGCTACCAAAAATTAATTTCTTTTTAATTTTTTAGGGTTTTTTGGTAATGATTTATTTTTGAAAGAGAGAAAGAGAGAGAATATGAGAGAAAGAGAGGGAGGGGCAGAGGCCCCAGGTGCCCCTCCCCAATTAATTTCTTATTTTAGAAACCTCACTGTAAGAACTGCTTCCTGAATCCTGTTGAAACTAAAATGATATTTCTTCTGGGAACAAGATGGTACCTCCTCAGTTAAATGGCAATACTCAACAAAGAAAACATGGCAGTCTCCCCTTATCTGTGGTTTCACTTTCTACAGTTTCAGTTACTCATGGTCAACCTTGGTCCAAAAGCAGATGATCCTCCTTCTGACATACTGTCAGAGATCAATAATAGTAGTCTAATGCTATGTCACAACACCTATGTCATTCACTGTGCTTCATCTCATCATATAGGCTTTTTTTTTTTTTTTTTACTTTATTTACTTATTTTGAGAGAAAGGGAAACAGAGCAGAGAGGAGCAGAGAGAGAGGGAGAGAGGGAATCCCAGGCAAACTCCATGCTGTCAGCATGGAGCCCAGCACAGGGCTCGATCCCAGAAACCATGAGATCATGATCTGAGCTGAAATCAAGAGCTGACTAAGCCACCCAGGGGCCCACATCACATAGGCATTTTATCACCTGACATCATCACAGGAAGGTTAAGTATAGTACAATAAGATATTCTGAGAGACAGACCACATTCACTTAACTTTTATTACAGATACTGTTATAATTGATCTGTTTTATTATTGTTGCTAGTCTCTTACTGTGTCTAATTTGAAAATTAAATTTTATCATAGGTATACATGGGTAGGAGAAAAAATAGTATTTATAGGGTTTGGTACTATCCATGGTTTTAGGCATCCACTGCGGGTCTTGGAACATATCCCCTGCAGAATAGGGCAGAGTACTGTAGTACAGAACCCCGGTGAGGATGAGGACCTGCAGGCAGAACTGGGTTAAAGTCCTGATCTCTCACTTGCTAGCTATGTGATCTTGGTCAAAATAAACTTAACTTCTGAGCCTATTTTCTTTCTTCATTTATAAAATGTTGATCCCAGGAATAAGAATATATATAAGAGATAATGCAGATAAAGTGCTCAGAAGAGCTCCTGACACATAAATATTAGCTATTAATAATGATGATGCTGATGGTAAAAATAATCACTACTAATTTCAACTTTCAATTCTTGTTTAAAATAAACCTCAAATATATCAACATTTCATCCTTCTTTAGTAAGTACACACAGCATGTAAAATAAATGTGTGCTTCTTTTCTGACAGAGAACTCCGCCAAGTCACCTGGGTCACCTTCCTCCTCCTTTAAAATCATTATGAGATGCAAGGAACGTGAAAGCCGAATTGAATATGTTCCTAGAATAGGCCTATTAGGTATATGTTTTTAGAAAGACCTATAGCACCATATTTCTCGTCATTTGTTCCTCCTAGAAATGGAACAAAGGGGGAAATCTAGTTAATAAATCATTATAAAGACTGAGGTTTTATGAATTTTTGTCTAGTATCACATTCTACTGACATCACTTGGTAGATCTTAAAATAAAGATACTAAGATTAAGAGAGTGTTTAACTGAGTAGCACCTCTAATCAAAGAATTACACTAATCTTCATTTTTTCCTTCAAATATATTCACTGAGTAGTTATATTACACTGAGGCTATTGGGAAATGCCAAGGTAAGGTATCCCTGAATCAAAAAGTTTACACCCTCAAACAGCCCTACTGTATTTCCTAATTCTTACAAGGAGATTTCTCCAAGTGTCATATTTGTTTCAGAGATGTTCATGTCAGCCTACCATTTTAAGTGTATTAATCAGAAAACCATTATAGAATTAAAGGGGAACATTTAAATTTCACTTGTAAAAATAATTACAGTACCACAAAGAGATGCATACAATCGCAGAATTACTTATAAAGTATTTGAGTACTGGTTTTGTAACAAAATCATAGCATCACAGACCAAAGCTGCAAACATCCTTGTGGTGAGCACAGGCTCTTCCCTACGGGAGTAAGGCAACCAGGCCCTCGCAGAGCAGCAGGTGCTTTCCATTTCATATTGAACAGTTTTCCCTGTAAAACCAAGGACTTCAGAGAGAAGCCACACATTTAACGGGCACTGACAAGTCAAAGGGCAAAGCAACAAAAGTACAACAGAATCTTTTTTTTTCTTTTCAAAGAAAATGGATCTGCTCTATCTTATGAAGAAAAGAGTCATGGGAAATAATCCTGAAGGGACACACCAATTCCCTAACTTTATCCCTTTAGTAAAGAGGCCCCAAAATATCCCAACAGGAGCAGGTATCTTCTCTATTAGTATACTAGGACTTCATACATGAATACTTCACACTTAGTATACTGTGACTTTATGCAAGTATGATTCGCTCAACAAATAGTTATTCAATACCGTTCTGACAGGGAATTCCCAGAAGTCTGCCCTGGAAAACATGCCTTCCGCGTCCCATGACATATACTTGAGGATTCAGACTGTAAGTTCCACAAGGCCAGGAGCCACACCACCACATCCCTTCCGGCAATAAAGGATCTTACACGTGGAAGAAATTCAGTAAAGGTTGCTGTCTGACTTCCAAGGACTATATAATTTTGCTGTAGGGATAAGTCATGTATGAGCATGCCGTGTGTAGTGTGATTATAAAAAAAGGATTGCCTTTTTTTCTATTAATACAGATACAAGGGCTTCTCTTCAATGTGCCCTTCAAAACTGTCACCTTGGGACACTAATCAACCCATGCCAATGCTACTTTTCAGAACCAGAAGAACATGTTTTAAATCACTTTAAGAGCAGCAAATTATCACTTGAAAGTAGATTTGATTTCTAAGACAAAGATATTCCCAACACAGATGAAAACAAGTTATTTTCTCTGATCAGTTGTGCAAAGATCAAAGATTTTTAAAACCTAATGTTGGCAGGGTTCAGAGAACTGAGCTCGTGCACAGTAGAAGGGAATGAAAACTGACACTTTTTAGATGATAATGTGGTAATGTATCTCAAAGTATAATGAGTACCCTTTGGGCAACCATACTTGTAGGATTTGCTCTTAGGAGATAACTATGCAAAAATATTTATCTCAGGATTGTTTGTTAAATCTGAAAGTAACCTAAATATCCATCTGTGGTGAATATGCCAAGGCACAGACATATAACAGAATGCTACACAGTCATTAAAAATACGTGGCAGAGAATGGATAAACAATGTGGTATATACATACAATGGGATATTCGTCAGCCTTAAAAAGGAAGAAAATTCCGACATATGCTATAACATGGATGAAACCTGAGGAGGTCATGGTAAATGAAAAAAGTCACAAAAAGACAAATATCATATGACTGGACTTAAATAAAGTACCTAGAGTAGTCAAATTCATATTAACAGAAAGCAGAATGCTGGGTGCCAGGGGCTGGAGGGAGAGGGGATGGGGAATATTCAAAAGGTATGGATAAGTCTGGGAAGATAAAAAGGTTTGGGAGACTGGTGGTGGTGATGGCTGCATAACAATGTGAATGTACTTAATACCAGTGAACTGTACTCTCCAAAATGGTTAAAATAGTAAATTTTACGTTATAGACTACATATATTACCACAATTTTTTAAGTTTAAATTTATTTAAATGTCCAGGAAATGCCACATTAAACAAAATTAAGTAAGTCTTCTTCTTGCTGTTTAGTCTTCTCAAAGCTTTTTTTTTTTTTTTAAGTTTATTTAAGTAATCTCTACACCCAATACAGAGCTCAAATTCACAACTCTGAAATCGAGTCACATCCTCCACTGACTGAGCCAGCCAGGTACCTCAGACTTCTCAAAGCTTTTAAACGACTAATGTATACCGTGAATCTCTAAGAATGGGGAATCTAGAAATGCAATATATCCCAAAGCCAAAACGTATCTGATCCCTAATCATGTTTTCCTCTAGGAACACTAACACATATCAGTGTATTAGAGATTCACAAAACATGGTTTAGAAATGCTATCTCTACCTTTTTACAAATGCTGTTTCTTTGGGCCTTGAACGCCTTCCCTGAATATTACCAATTCTTGACAGAGGTAACTGGTCCTTTTTATATACCTTTAGGCCATTAGATAAAAAATTTCAGGCTCCAGAAGATCTGTTCCCCTAAGAAGTCCTACTTTTCACTGACTCTCCCACTTTTTTATCCCAGGTTTCTCAAAGCACAAAGGTTTGTTTTACTAAAAATGAAAGCAATAAGGACACCCACACAGAGTGGGAGGACATGAGCTGCCCCACAATAACACAGCCATTTTTAATGTACTGGGTAGATTCCCTTTATACTTACTTTAACCAATACTTATTAAGTTTCTACTATGTGCTAAATATTGATCTAGGTACAATTTCCATGCTATTACTTTCTATAACCACTTGTGTTCATTAATGACCACGTAATCTGCCTGTGTTAACTTGGAACATGCCCTAAAGAAGGAAGTGAAATTTTAGTACGTTTTAATGGATATCAAGTCTTAATACAAGTCTATTTTTAAAAATTGTGTGTGGCGGGGGGGGGCACCAGGGTGGCTGGGTTGGTTGAGCAACTGACTTCAGCTCAGGTCATGACCTCCTGGTTTGTGAGTTCAAGCCCCACACCCAGCGCGGTGCTGTCAGCTTGTCAGCCTAAGCCTGCTTCGGACCCTCTGTTCCCCTCTCTATGCCCCTCCCCTACTCGTGCTCTCCCAAAATTAAATAAATATTTTAAAAAATAAATAAAATACATTTCTGTAATGTTTGTTTATTTTTAAGAGAGGGAAAGAGTACAAGAAGGGGAGGGCAGAGAGAGAGGAAGACACAGAATCTGAAACAGGCTCCAGTCTCGGAGCTCTCTGCACGGAGTCCTACGTGGGGCTCAAACGCACAGAACACGAGATCATGATCTGAGTCAAAGTCGGATGCTTAACTGACTGAGACAACCAGGCACCCCCAATGTAAGTCTATTTTTTTTATTTAAAAAAAAAAGTTTATTTATTTTTGAGAGAGAAAGACAGAGTATGAGCCAGGAAGGGGCAGAGAGAGAGGGAGACACAATTCAAAGCAGGCTCCAGGCTCTGAGCTGTGAATCCAGAGCCCAAATACAAGTCTATTTTTAATAATCACTTTATACACACACTCTCTCCAAATTTTCTTTGCAATGGCATATAGAAAAACATCAGATACAACACAGTAAAAAGTAGGTGAGAAAAGTGGCAGAGGGTAAATAACTCTGGATGAATGTTTTAAGATCTTGTACATTTGCCACAGGAAGACTGCAGAATCCCAGAAGCAAAAAGCAATAACTAAACTTAATTTATTACAAAGGCCAGGCTTGCTCTTTCCTTTTTTGGTGGACTAATTCATATAATTCTAAAAATAATTCTATGAGATAGTATTTTTGTCTCCATTTTACAGTATTTTGTCTTCCATTTTTTGATGTGCAAAAACTGAGGCACATCAAAAACCTGCCCAAAGCCAAGAGAGTTAATTCTGAGAATCTTAAGCATTCTACAGCCTCTCAAAACAAAAATGAACAGGGGTGCCTGGGTTGCTCAGTTGGTTGGGCGTCTGACTTCGGCTCAGGCCATGATATCACAGCTTGTGAGTTCAAGCCCCGCAACGGGCTCTGTGCTGACAGCTCAGAGCCTGGAGCCTGCTTTGGATTCTGTGCCTCCTTCTCTCTCTGTCTCCACCCCCCTCCCCCTCCACACTCATGCTCTGTCTCTCTCAAAAATTAATAAAAACATTAAAAATTTTTTAATAAACAAAGCATTACAATAGTCATAATAAATAAGATTTTTAAAAATTCTATTGTTATTTGGGATCTGGGGCCTGAGAAAAATTTCTCCCATGGGCCTTTGTGGAAGATGTAATACAATAAATGTGCGATGCAGTAGAAAAGACATTTAGCCTCCCCTCCACTCATGCTACTATGATTTATACAATAGCAGTGCAAATAATGGTTGTTCAAAAATAAAAATTATAAAATTTTACACAAGAAAGGAACTTCAGAAATCATCTACTTATTGACCTGAAACCACAGAGGTTTACTTTAAATTTCTAGTTAGGTGTAAGTATCTTCTTAAAATCCCTAGAGATTCATGCAACTTCAGCTATAAACAAAGTCCATACGTGAAATATTCTGTTTCTTTAAATAACCCCAGCACAAGCAAATGAGCCCTCTCTATACTTCTTCACTCTCTAAGGACTGGAGACAGGTCTTGTACATGGCTTAAAACCCTCAAGTCCAGCCAATCATTAAAAGAAAATTGCCTTTCCTGGACTTTCAAAACACTCTATACACCCACTTCCCTCTGTCAGACAGACTTTAAGTCCCCTCACCTGCAATCTGTGAAAACTTGTCTGAATAAGCAACAGCCTGAGGCTTCTCCAAGGTCTGCAAACTCCCAATCAAAAATTACTGCTGCCCCATCAATGTGTCATATAAATGTTGGCATGTTAATTGTGTATTTATAAGATTGTTAATGGTTAGTTAATTTACCTCCCACACTATTATTGTACTTGAAATGATTTAACGTCTGCTGAGGGAGTTAACAACATGTAACAGCAGATGCGAGATTTTTTTTTTTTACCTTTCCTCACTGTACCCCGACTTCATGCTATTATCATTAACTTCAAGTTAAACCTGATTCCTATACAGGATTCCTTAAGAGTGTTATAGAAGCACTCACATTTATTTTGCTAAAGGAACAACCACAATTTAGGAAAACAAGCCTTTTATTATTTATAAAGTCTTTCACTTATAAAAACCAACAGACCCTGCTTTTTACTAAGATTTCAACATCCTCTGATCCAGTTAAAGTTCAGAATTCATACCTCCTGAAATTTGAAAATTACTGAAATGACCATTAAAATAAAATGCTTTTAAATCTCTTTTCTAACTTTCTAATTTAACTCTAAATTAAACCTTCATTTATTTTTTAGACCGGCAAAAATTAAGCTTTTTGTTCCTACAGAGAATTAAAATCTCCATGCGAATATGCTTAATTTCATTAAACAGTAAATGGCGAGAGTCTATATCTGGAAAATTTAATTCTTCCTTTCATAAAAGTACTTGCTAGACTCAAAACAACCAAAAAGAAATGCTTGTATCTTCTTTTAAATAATATGGGATTCATTCACTAAACATCATTGAGAGCTAGGCACTGGGAATACTACAAAAAATTATATGAACACTGGCCTGCACCCTCCAGAGCCTTATAAACTTCAGCAGATGAGCTACGCTGTATACATACATTAAAGTAACATAAGGTAACACATACTAACCTCCAAATAAGACACTAAGACAATGTTTTCCAAGAGACAAGAAAGTTACAGAAAGCTTCAGGAAGAAAGAAAGTCCCATTTAGGGATGACCAGGCTTTCCTTAGGCAGAAACAGAAGAACAATAATTGCTGATGTTTACTGAGAGCTCTTACTATCAGCTGTACTTCCATGTATATTTCATCCTTACAACCACCCCAAGAGGTGAGTATTAATATTATCCTCATTTTACAGATCAAAAAGTCTATTTCCTCACCCCCTGAATCTGGGCTCAGACTGTGATTTGCTCTGACCAACAGAATGTAATGGAAGGAACATCTGAACCTCAGCCTCAAGAGACCTTGCAAACTTCTGCTATCACCTTCTTTGCAACACATGTTAATCAATGAAAGAAGCTTAGGAAAAATAAATTAATTAAAAAAAAAAAGCAGCTTGGGATAAAAGACCATGTGGAGAGGCTCAGCTGTTTCTTATTCCAGTCATCCTGCTAAGGTCTCCTGATGAGTGACTGAGGCCATCTGGGACCAAACCCCCACCAACCCACCAGGAGACCAGGTTTTCTCTCCTGTAAAACATCTCCTTTGGAACGAGGGAACCTGACCCTTGATTTTTCTTGTACCACTAACCTCTACCTGAAATGTCTCTGAATCGTGCCATCTGCCTACATCCAGTTAAAGGATGGTAGTGTACAGTGCCTCTCAAACTTGTCCACAGACACACCCAAAGGGCAGAGGAGAGTGACCATAAATCAAGGTATTAGAGAACCTAGGGGGAGCCATCTAAAGCAACAAACTATAAAAAAAAATTACTTTTAGAATGTATTCATATTTTGCATTCTATCCTATAATATACTGCACCTGTATTGTTTCGACAGGAAAAAAAGTTTTACCTTTGAAAACATCACTAAAACTGCTAGTCCAGGAATATGTGCCATGCTTACTTTGTGCCTTCTAATATTCCCTGGCACATACTGGGATTCTCATAAACCCAGTTTGGACAGCAAGGTCTAGCAGAGAAAGACTCTGATATAAGAAATATCTGATTTTGTGAAGATAAAACGGCATTTTATCAATGGATAACTCAAGGCCTGAATTTTGCTCAATAGAGGTTTCCTATGACAAGTATGAAGAACAACTGTAGGGGCATCTGGCTGGCTCAGTAAGAAGAACATGCGACTCTTAATCTCAGGGGCAGGGGAGTGCCTGGGTGGCTCAGTCGGTTAAGCGTCCGACTTCAACTCAGGTCATGACCTCGTGGTTCCTGAGTTGAGCCCTGCATCAGGCTCTGTGCTGACAGCTCGGAACCTGGAGTCTGCTTCAGATTCTGTGTCTACTGTTTATAGCCATACCACCCTGAACGCACCTAATGTCATCTGATGTCAGAAGCTAAACAGGGTCAGGCTTGGTTATTACTTGGAGATTCTGTGTCTCCCTCTCTCAAAAATAAACATAGGGGCGCCTGAGTGGCTCAGTTGGTTGAGTGTCTGACCCCGGCTCAGGTCATGATCTCATGGTTTGTGGGTTCGAGCCCTGCAGCTGGCTTTGTGCTGACAGCTCAGAGCCTCGAGCCTGCTTCAGATTCTGTGTCTCCTTCTCTCTCTGCCCCTCCCCCTGCTTGTGCTCTGTTTCTCTCTGTCTCTCAAAAATAAATAAATGTTTAAAAAAATTTTTTAATAAATATTTTTAAAAAGTAATCTCAGGGTTATATGTTCAAGCCCCATAGAGATTACTTAAAAATGAATCCTTAAAAGAACTATAATTATTAATAACACCAAACTATAAAGTTGCAAGCACAAGTTAGACTAAAATCCCCATTTTTATGCAGCCATTATAAAACAATCAGTATTTCTGAAGTGTTTTGAAACGTTTAATAGCTAGCAATAGATGTGAATCTTCAGACAATCTAATCACTCCACCACCCCCAAAACTCCAAATATGCCAACAGCCAGATATGGCTGTTACAAGAAATCTGCTAGTTTGGTGCAATGTAGCCTTAAATTATTTTTCCATTGAGGGTTGTCTCTCTGACATAAGTAGATTTGATTGACACTTGTGACAATAAACAAATAATTTCAGGTTTTACTTTAGTATGTCACGTAAAAATGTTTATAGTTTTACCTAGAGTGAAGAAATGAATAACGCCAGAGAAACAAGACTGCTTCCCAATGTGAAATTACTGAAATATTTCAGTATAAGAGCTAAAACCATAAATAGCACAACTGTCCACCAAATACTCATTCACTGATTGCATTCATCTGACAGATATCTATAAAGCACCTACTATGTGCCAGGCACCAGAGATATAATGCTGAGAAAAAGATTTAGAAAGATTTGGCCCCTGCCTTCTAGGAGCTTGAAAGTATGTACGGTAGTCAGAATTCCAAGATGGCTCCAGAAATTCTTGTCTCTTGATACTCAAGCAATTGCATCATGCCCACTCCTTGAATGTGGATAAAACCTAGCCAACAGAGTATAGCAGAAGTGCTGTGGCTGGGCGGGGAGATACAGTGTGGAGGGGAAGTTACACCCTGATTACTGTTATATAAGACTCTATCGTAGGCAACTGAAGAGAGGTATCTTCCTGCTGACCTCAAAGAAACAGCCAAGTTATGGAACAACATACGGCAAGGATCAGAGAATAGCCTGTGGGACCTGAGAGTGGCTCCAGTCAATGGGTCGCAAGAAAATGAAGACCTCAGTCATACAGCTACAAGGAAATGAATTCTACCTGAAGCAGCCTGGAAAGCAATCTTTCCCTAGTCAAACCTCCAGATGTCATCCCTTTGAGACCCTGAGCAGAAAACCCAAATGAAGCCATAACTCCTGACCCACTGAGGCAATAAATTTGTATTGTTTTTAAGCCACTAAGTTTGTGGTAATTTGTTATGCAGCACTAGAAATTAAAATAGTGCAGGAAAACAGCCTAGACCCCTCTGCCTTGATACACAACCCAGTTTTACTCACCTGCCCCTTCTCCCCAGCAGACAACTCCCAGAACTCTCTGAACACGGTTCAGCCCTTGGTAATGATAATCCCCTTGATATGTGCCCCTCTCCAGTACAAACCTTATTCTTCAAAGTGCGACGCAAGAATCTCATCCTCTGTGAACTCTTCTCCAATTTGCAGGGTCCAAAATGTTTTAAAAGCACTTTAGTTCTACCTTCAACACAGTTATTTCTATGAGTATCATGTATAAGGAACTGCCGATTTCAAACTTTTTGATCCAATTCTAGAATTTGAAATATGGTTACTGTATAGAGGTATAAGTCTCGCTCCCCCCTGATCATTTGTGAAGTTGCTAAGGGTAGGAATACCCAGACCTCAACAGTAATGCAGTGGTTCTAACCTGGTGGTTCTCCACTGAAAGGCGATTCTGCTCCCCAGGGGACATTTGGCAATGTCTGGAGACATTTCTGGTTGTCACATTGGGGGTGGGTACCGTGAGCATCTGGTGGATAAATGCCACAGATGCTGCTAAACATCCTGCAATGCACAGAACAAAACCCACGACAAAGAATTATACCTCCCCAAAAAGGTCAACATCAATGATGCCAAGGTTGAGAAACCCTGCTGTAATATGCTGTGTGAAGCCACTAAATCTGTGGTAAATTCCAACCCCCTCGGAACAGTTTCATTTATACTGAGACTAAACTATACAACTTTGCCACTAAAATCTATGCTCAAATCTTCTAAGGTACTAAACAAGTTCAACACCCAGCATCTGCTTACTGAAATTTTAACATACCCTAAGGAAAATCAAAGCCTAAATTACTACAGGAAAGACAAGTTGCATTCCATCATCAAACCTGATCTGAAGCCTATGCACCCTTCTTCCTCGGCTACCTCCTTTCCGTTCTTCAAAATCCAGGTCAACAGTCAGTTCTTCCAGGAAACCTCCCACAAAGCAGATTAGGTGCTCCCTTCCATCTGGCCCCACTGCACTGCGCGGTCACTACTTCCTCCTAGTAATTAACCCAGCACAGGGCCTGCTAGTAACAGATACTACATGTTTGTTGAATTAATTCATACAATAAATACTTATTGAAGCCTACTATGTGCCAGGCACTACTGTAGAATGCAAAGACTACAGCAGAAAACAAAGCAGGAAGTCCTGCCCTCATCAAGTTCACATTCTAGTGCGGGAGACTGGGAAAACAAAACAGTAATTACACCTTAAATTAGAAGTGCTATGGTTGGAGCACCTGGGTGGCTGTCAGCTGAGCATCCCGCTTTGTCTCAGGTCATGATTTCACAGTTTATGAGTTCGAGCATCTCATCGGACTCGGTGGTGACAGTCAGAGCCTGCAGCCTGCTTTGGATTCTGTGTCCCCCTCTCACTGTCCCTCCCTTACTCTCATTCTGTCTCTCTCAAAAATAAATAAACATTTAAAAAAAAAAAAAGGAAGTGCTATGGTAAAAGATAGCACAGGGAAGAGAGCAGGGCATGCCAGGTGGTGGAGCCACGGCTGCAATTGTAAATCGTCAAGGAAGGCTTCACTGAGAACCTGACATCGGAGGTAATATTTGAAGGAGGTGAGAACAAGCCAGGTAAACATGTGAAGGGCAGTGTGTCACCAAGAAGGGAAGTGTGCCTCATACTGTTCAAAAAGTAGCAAGGAGTTCAGCAAGGAAGCAAGTAGTAAAGGATGAGGTCTGGAAGAGAGGAGCAAACATGTAGAGTCTTGCAGGCCATTCTAAGGACTCTTCTTTTACCCCAAGTAAAGTGGATAATCACCAGGGATTGTGAGCAGAGCAGTGATATGATCTAAGTCACATTTTTTTAAATTTTTTAATTTTTTTTAATTTATTTCTAGGAGAGAGAGAGAGAGAGCGTGAGCAGGGGAGGGTCAGAGAGAGAGGGAGTCACAGACTGAAACAGGCTCCAGGCTCTGAGCTGGCAGTCAGCACAGAGCCCGACGCGGGGCCCGAACCCACGCATCGCGAGATCATGACCTAAGCGAAAGTCGGACACTTAACCGACTAAGCCACCCAGGCGCCCCAATCTAATTCACATTTTAAAAGGCTCTCCCTGGGGGCACCTGGGTAGCTCAGTCACTTAAACGTTCAACTCTTGGTTTCTGCTTAGGTCATGGTCTTGCAGTGTGTGAGTTCGAGCCCCACATTGGGCTCTGTGCTGACCCTGCTAACAGTGTGCCTGCTTGGGATTCTCTCTCTCAGAATAAATAGATTAAAAAAAAAAGAAAATCTCTCTGGACATAGCAGCCAGAGAGATCCTTATNAAAAAAAAGACTGACTAAATGAACTAATCACACTGTTTTTATTACATATAATTTTCTATTTATATGTTGGTTTTCTCTTCTAAACTCTTAGCTCCTTAAGGACACTGACTTACTCATCACTGTGCTGCCAGATTCTAGTAGAATGTGGCCAGCATCCAATAAGAGCTCTGTGCAGAATGAATAGATGAACAAATCCATCTTTCTTGTTCCCAAAGGGGTGCACCATAGTTTTCCCAAAAAAGACTCCTTATCCATGGTACTGGTTCAGTAGATAAGTTTCCCACTAATATTTATTTATTTTTATTAATATTTATATTAATTATAATATATTAATTATATTAATATCTAATATTTATTTTCCTTTTATTGTCTCCTTCATGTTTGAAGTTTGCTTAAACAAATAGAAGAATTCAAAAGAGTTACACTTCCACTTACCTAGCTCTCTGGTTAACCACATCATCATTTAAGAGAAACAACACAGTTCACTGCAAGTACCACTGAGGAAAAATTCCAACTCCCTAATAACTAGGGACCTAATTATATGGCCTTGGACAAGTCACTTCTTTGAGCCTCTTTAAAACTGTTTTTCACATCAGTCCATTGTTACATCTGTTACATGGGGAGTTTGAACTATGATAAAGGCCTTTCAGCTCTCAAATTCTATTCCAGTGACATCTGAGGAGGAGGATATGGTTGGAGTTTACCCTAGAGTTCAAATAAAAAGTTTTGTGTTTTTGCTTCAAAGGAAAATAAGAATTCTACTGCAATTTTCACTTATAACATTGTGCCATGGTTCAGACTAAGAAGAGATATACAAGAAATTCTTTTTTTGACAAAGATTTTAATAGTATCAACATTTTGGCAGGAAACCCACTACAAAGGTAAACCATGCTGACTGAGTTGAATGGGCATTATCACCACCTGTTTTGTTAATGCTATTATGTACAGAATACAGTTCCTGGAACTCTAAGTGTTATAGTAAACACATCTGGAACTCCAGGTTACTGTCTCTAGCCTGCTCAGGGAATAACAATGGGATGACTTCAAGTGAGTAAGGTATGCCTAACTCTGTTTTGTGAGCAGTGAAATATCCATAATGTATGTCCTATCCATTTCATAGGGATACTTACAAAAAAGAAGACTTAGAAAAGAAGCAAACCCAAGATGCGATATGATTGACTTTTCCTGCTCTAGTTGTATCATTCTGGAAGTAAAATCAGCTCTCAACTACCAAATTCATTCAACTCCTAATGAATGAAGGACAGCAATGAGATAATCTAAACCAGCAAATAATCCCCAAACTATTTTTATGTGACTCTGAAAGGTGCTTTGTACTTTCATTTGAATGGAGCTTTCATAACCTCAACAAGTGATAACTGCTATTATTGTTATTAACAAAACTGCGCTGCCAGCTATTTTTTCTACAACTTTCTAGTCTACCTTTTTTTTTTTTTCTTTTTAAACCATCACTGCATGGATCAAAATGAGGATATGACAGCAGGACTGGCTTCATTCTGCCTGGAATGTTATAGTTAGGGTAAAAGTGTTTCACAAAATACAACAACTTAAATAGAATAATCATTCCCTGGGTTCCAGAAGATTTATTATTTATTTAGCAAGTACTCACATCACTTAACTAAATCTAAAATCCAGAAGATTTATTTATTTAGCAAGTACTCACATCACTTACTAAATTGTGAAGTGGATTATATTATTATTTATGTTTTATACATCAGTAAACTGAGGCACAGAGTTCCCCACAGCCACAAAACTAGTAAAAGGTGGAACCTGGATGAATTATACAACCTGGCTGCAGAATCCTGCTCCAAACAATCATACGCTGCCTTGAATTCCAATGGAAGTTCGTTTCATCANACGCTTAACCGACTAAGCCACCCAGGCGCCCCTCATCACACTCTTCTTAATCCTCTTCTCTCACTTATCTAGATATGGTATAAGCAGACTTATCTGTTCATTCAACAAGCATGAGTACTTAGTACATGCTGGCAGTTAGGAGTATAGAGTAGTTAAGTCTTATTCCCTAACCCCAAGAGGCAAGCAAAGGAGGTAAGTACATCAAGGGTCACAATAAAGAGTGAGAACAATGCCAGAGGATTCTATAACAAAGTATTATGGAAACACAAAGGAAAAATATCTAAACCTCAGACAAGGTTTCACAGAGATGACTAAGATCAAGGTAATAGAAGTAATCACTTCCAACTTATTCACCTTAAGAATAATGGAGGGAAAAAAAAGAGCTGGCAATTAAATAATCTATAATCCTGCCTCCTTGATCAAAAATGTTTAAAATAAAATTGGCTCCAGATCTGTCCTATGGACTACAGATGAGCCTCAGACACATGCACGGGTTATTACAGAAGTAGGAAGAAGGTAACTAACTTTTAGGTGGAGGTGGAGGAAGTGGAGGCAATCAGGTAGGTTGACAAAGGGCAGGTAGGAGAGACCAAGAGCAAGCAATCGGGCATCATACTGCCTGGGTTCAAATCTGAACTCAGCCACTCACTCACTGTGGGACATAGGGAAAGTAACAAGTTCAGTGCCTGTTTCCACATCTGTAAACAGGAATATTTTGGTGACTATCTCATAGGATTGTTGTGAAGATTTAATGAATTCATATATGTTATGTGCATATAACAGTGTCTGGCCCACGGTAAGCATTATACAAATATCCACTATTATTGTTACTGCAATTATTCCCTTTTCTAAGATAAATCTTCAAAGATGAGAAGTTGCATGGTTGGAAGAAGGGTCAAAGAGACAAACTCAGCTTTTCCAAGTAGAAGAGACAGCATGAGATAAGGAACCAAAACGAGAAACAGCAGAACATGTATTTAGTAACTGAAACTACAGTATGGAATTCAAAGTTGCTGAGTTTCAGAGATAGTGTTCTGGCATAGAAAAGTAACCTGACTGACAAGACACAAGATTAATTATGAAGCTGTGGCTATGGCTCAGGGAGAGATGATGAAATCTGAAGTAAGGCAGTGAAAGGTCTAATTTTTTTTAAATAGATAAAAAATATTTATAAGATGAAACTGGTAGAACTTGGTGACTGAACGAATGTAGAGGGTTAAGAAGGGGAAACTCTATGGCCTACATAACAGTACCAACAAATGAAACTGTTAACTCAAAAGTAGGAACAGCTTAACAGGCAGAAGGAAAGTAAGGAATTATGTTTCAAACACAATGAACTTGAGATGTCTATGGATTACCCAAAGAGATTCATCATGATGCAATCCTGATAGCCCAGGATTGAGGTGTGAGCAGATTTAAGAGACTACAACATAAGAGTGACAAAGAATATGGAAATCTGAAACGTAGGAGAAAGACCTGAGCAAATTTGGAAGACATCAACATATAAATGACAGATGAAGCCAGGGATGTGAATGAGCCTACTCAAGGAAAACATGTACGGAAAGAAGAGCAAACCTGAAGAACAAAGTCCAAGGAAAAGCTCTAACTCTAGTTAAAGGATGGGCCAAGAAAAAGAAACCCTCAAAACTGTGAAAACCAAGTCAATCTTTGCCTAGATTCTAAAGTTAGGATCCATGCTGTGGAAATTCACAAATTCCTAGGCAGTTACTTTCTTCACTTGCTTTTCCCTCTCTCCATCACCCTCTCCGCCTCCCCCCGATTCTCTAGTAAAAAGCTCCAAACACTGGATTGGGAAGTCCTTAAGAGGAAAAGACTATTTGCCTTATTTGGCTTCCTGTCACTAATATCCTATTATAAGGCCTGATACACATATACTTGAAGAATGAACCTGACTGAACAAGAAAAATGGAAAATTTCCCATTTATCAAGACAAAGCGCTCATGGAACCGGGGTTGCTTCCAGCCCAGACCTGAGCAACAGAGCCTGAAGAGAACAGAAACAAAAAGGAGGCAGACCTTATACACTGCTGGTGGGAATGTGGTAAACATGGGGCTGGTGGTAAAATGGTACAACTACTTTTGAAAATGGTTGGCAGTTCTTCAACATGTTACCTACCATTTGACCTAGCAATCCATTCCAAGGTATACACCCCAAAGAACAGAAAACATATATTCACACAAAAACCCACATAGCAATATTCATACCAATATTTCACAATAGCTAAAGAGTGGGAAAAGAACAAATCTCCATCAACTGATGAATTAATTAGCAAAATGTGATATTCCCATAGAATGGAATATTATGCAGCAATAAAAAGGAATAAAGTACTGATACATGCAACAACACAGATGAACTATGAAAACATTATGTTAAGTGAAAGAAGCCAACGCAAAAGGCCACATACTGCATGACTCCATTTATATGAAAGTTCATCAAAAGGAGATTAATGGTTGCCAGAGGCTGTGGGAGGGAGGAATGAGGAGTGACTACTTGTGGGTATAGGGTTTCCTTCTGGGTGATAAAAATGTTCTGGAATTATATAGCTATGATGGTTATATAACTGTGTGACTATGCTAAAAACTATTAAATTGTATACTTTAAAGGGGTGGATTTTATGGTATGAGACTTATATCTTGATTTTAAAAATGGGGGTGGGATAGAAACAGAATAGGATCAATGCTATTGCATCCCAGATTTCTTCTATTTCAGGTGATTCCAACACAATGTTTCCAACAAACCATTTAAATGAACAGTAGTGGCAACTATAACCAGGAAATTTTTTAAAACAATTTGCATTACAGGTTGATTACATCAAAAGAATATTAAGTTCCTCATGCAAAAATGGAAGTTTCCAAGTCTCTTCCCCAGAAAAAGGAGAACTTTCAAATATGTTAGTGAACTTGTGTGGAGGTAGCTACTCTGCATCTCTGGCTGAGGGAGATTGAATCCTAGTGCCAGAAATGCCAACAGAATCTTGGACTTTGCTGAAAGAAACACTCAGGCCCTAAAGCAGCTTCTCCTACCAAAGCACCAGGTGCCACACTAGAGCTGGGCGGAAGAAGCCACAGAGTTAACACAATGCCTCTGTCAGCAACCTACTGAGCTGCCAACCCACGGAGTACTTCTGTGGGAAGTACTTCTCTTCACTTTGAAATAAACAAACAATAGGGGATAAAACAAGAAAGGCGACATGGCATGGCAGAGAACACAAAGGCCTTAGAGAGCTCGAGTCTGTTTCCAATTCCACCACCAAGTAACCCAGTAACAGAAAACTGGGGGGAAAAATCAGTTTCTCTGGACCTTAATAAGACCTTATCACATACCCCACAAAGCTGTTGTCACAATGCAGGAACCAAAAGTGACACTCAAATATGAGTATTCTTCCCAATTCACCTGAAAGAAAACTAGTTGGTAGTGCTCTACATGTTTTGGTCATATTGGAAAAGAAATCTCATGACCTCTTCTCTATGATACACTAAAAGTCATTCTCACACTTAAAATTATAAAACAAATTCAATGTCCAAATTAGAATCCTTGACTACTTGGGGCACCCTGTAAGTTAACTGGTTAAGCATCCAACTTTCGCTCAGGTCATGATCTCGCAGTTCGTGAGTTTGAGCCCTGCATCAGGCTCTGTGCAGACAGCTCAGAGCCTGGAGCCTGCTTCAGACTCTGACTCTCGCTCTCGCTCTCTCTCTGCCCCTACTCCACTTGCACTGTCTCTCTCTCAAAAATACTTTTTTTTAAATGATAAAAAATAAAAACAATTCTTGACTCCTTTCTGAGAAGCCTGCAGCCATTTAATTAATCCTCTGCATCCTCTTCTTTTTAGATTTCATTCACTTTCATCTTCATAACCCATCCAAGCCACCATCTCCCACCTAACTTGTTTCCTAACTTGTCTTAAAAACCTTCAGTGGCTTCTCAAACTCTTTAATAAGCTAACCCTTGCCTACATCTGCAGCCCCATCTTCTACTTATGCCTTCAGGTTTTTTTTCTTTTATTCCAGCCATACTCAACCTTCAGGTTTTTTCCAGCTTTTGAACATATACTCCTTCTGTCTAGAATGATTTTCTCTGTCCTTCCACTTTGCTCAGACGCCGCATGCTCCTTCATCCTTCAGATCCCAATTCAGACTTCACCGGCACCAGGGAAGTTTGACCTTATCAAGTCCTGAGTAGGTACTCCTCCATATTCACCTTCACCCTCATTACTAAACATTTCTCAAACTAGTCTGTACTAGACTGTAAGTCCCATGATAGCAGAGTCAGTGTCTGCAGTTTGCATTGCTCAATTCCGAGACATATGCCCAGTGCCTCATATGTATTCAGCAAATAGGGACTGAATACGTGAATGATCACAATTAAGCAAAACTTAACTTGACTCTAAGATTTCATATCATATTTTTTCATATATAAATATTTTAAAATATTTTTTTAATTGTAAAGAACATTACAGATCAAACACAGGCAATTCTTCATAGCAACTATGTGGGAAAAGGACTTAAAGTGCACATGCACTTTCTACAACTCCAACAGCTATCATTTAGATTATAAAAGAAGCTAAAGGGGTGCCTGAGGGCTCGGTCGGTTAAGTATCCAACTTCAGCTCAGGTCACGATCTCACGGTTCATGAGTTCGAGCTTCGTGTTGGGCTCTGTGCTGACAGCTCAGAGCCTGGAGCCTGCTTCAGAGTCTGTGTCTCCCTCTCCCTCGCTCGCTCTCTCTCTCTCTCTGCCCTTCCGCCCTGCTTGTACTGTCTCTCTCTCAAAAACAAATAAACATAAAAAAAAATAAAATAAAAGACACTAAACTACTACCACAGTGACTAACACTGTGCTCCTTACCTGGAAAGAGCAGAAAAGGTACATATAATGCAAATTACAAACATTACAGTCAAATCATGCACTGGAGTAAAAAGACAAGAAAATTATTTTTTGAGGGTCCCTACCTCGCTCCAAAAAAATAAAAATGGTTAGACACACTAGACAGAAATGTCGCTTACTCCAAATAGTTCACCAAGTGAAGGTTGCTGTGAAATACTTCAAATTCCATAAGCACTCAGGACCGCAAAGGCCGTGAGAAGAGAATGTTCCAAGTACAGACTAATGGACAGAAGGTACAAATGAAATAAACCCTGATGCATGATGACTATCTAAGGAAGTCTAAACTGAAGACTGAATATATTTGTTCCAAAGTCATTAACCAAGCTTCAGTTTCTGAAACATGTTCAAAATACTTAACATATTTTATAAGTCTCCAGTGTAAATGACAGACATTTGTTATTCAAGATAACTAAATAATTTCCTTCACCTAGTTTAGTTTATATTAAATATCTATCACATTTCAGACTTAGTTTTTGTATTTTGGATTTTTTTTTTATACTAACAGTTCTATTTCTTATCATGTATTTGTTGCCCATGCTAATGAGAATACAGGTTCTACCAACTCAGAATTTTTATTATCGTTTTGGGGATGTGACCACTCTTCTAATTTGGTTCACTTCTTAATTCAGTAACTTTAATCCAGTGATCAAAGCTTCATTAGCTTATAAACAAACTGTTTCTCAGGTAAACCGAATTGCCCCACATCAGGAACTTAAGCAAATAAATAAGTACAAAAAAGGCAGAGATTATAAATTAGGGCAGACAAATCTGTATCTAGCCTCACGCCGGTAAAGAGCATTCTATCAATATAGTGAAATGCTAATCTCCTAATTAACAACCTAATTAGGTAATTATGGCTTTGCAGAGGGATGCCGAAATGAAATATGACAACATGGTCACCTCTTTATATGGCACCTGTGGGCCTTTTCAGCTGTCATTGCATAGAGTGCAATATCAATTTGAACAGATGACAAAGTGCTGTCATTTTTCATTCTGATAATATACAGAATGCTTTGCACAGAAGCAGTTTACAAAAAGAAACATCTTGCCTGGTATTTTCCTAATTTAAATATGCTCAAATACATCGTTAAATTTTTTGCATGTTTTTTATACTGTATATAGGAGAATTACCATATACAACAGCAATGACAAAAAAAATCCTAGCTGGCCATCTTGCTGATCTGTACATGCTGAAACTACTGCAATTTCTATTATGGAATATATGACAACTAGGAAAGCACCAACTTGTCATGACGTTCTAAACTTCATACTTTTTTGAATACTGTTATCAGAAAAATTAAAACCCAAACTTTGACCTCTAATTTTTTCTTTTTCCTTTTTAAATGTTTTATTTATTTTGGGGAGAGAGATAGAGACAGCATGAGCAGGGGAAGGTCAGAGAGAGAGGGAGACACAGAATCCGAAAACAGGTTCTGAGCTAGCTGTCAGCACAGAGCCCAACGCGGGGCTTGAACCCACAAACTGTGAGATCATGACCTGAGCTGAAGTCGGATGCTTAACCGACTGAACCACCCAGGCGCCCCTAAATTTTTCTTAAAAAAAAAAGTGAGAAAGTCACACAATTTCCCAAACCAATAAAGCACTTCCCAGTATAGAAGCATTAGGTTCACATAAAAGCTCTACATACCAATGTCCAGCCTCCCAAATATAGGAGTGTTCTCTCTCTGAAAGACAGTTGTCACAGGGCTACCATTGTCCCACTGGCCACTGAAGAGGTGACAGTAGCACCAGGACACTGGTACCACCAACACAAATGCAACTCTTCTTCCATGATAATGTCTTACATAGGATTTGGGGCGAAGAGAGAAAAGCTAGCCTGGGAATTTCCACATCCTTTATGTCAACATACATGAAATCATATTCTAAATGTCAAACAACTGAGGTAATAACTAACTTGAAAATAACAATGCATTTATAATTTCAGATCACCTGAATTAGTGGAAAATTTTTTATTGAAATGATTTTCACTGGCTCTACTCATATTTCTTATGTTAAAAAAATTTTTTTAATGTTTTATTTATTTCTGAGAGAGAGAGAGAGAGACAGTGTGAGCAGGGGAGAATGAGAGGAGGGAGATTCAGAATCTGAAACAGGCTCTAGGCTCTGAGCTGGCTGTCAGCACACAGCCCAACGTGGGGCTCGAACCCACGAACCGTGAGATCATGACCTGAGCTGAAGTCGGACGCTTAACTGACTGAGCCACCCAGGTGCCCCTCTACTCATATTTCTTAATATGAGGCTGAAACTAAAATGCTTTTTTATTAAAAATAAAATCAGAGAATACTTTGGAAAAATAGAAAAAAAGCATAAATACCTATAATCTGACCATCTATTTCTTTTCCTTCACATATATGTTTGACATAATTGAGATCATAAGTTGTATAATTTTATATCCTTTTTCCACTGTGTTACATGATGAGCATATTACTATATCGCTAAAATTCTTCTAAAACATCTAAGATGACTGCACAATATTTCCATTGATTGGCTTTTCCATAATTTCTCCTTGTTGGCTACTAAAGTGGTTTCTAATTTTTGCTATTTTAAGTACTGCTACAGTGAACATCTTTCAACGTAATTATTTTCCTACATCTCTGATTATTTAATAAAAATTCCTAAAAATGGAATTACAAGCTGAAAAGGCCTGCATGACTTATATTTTAAAAGCTTGGATAAATAATGCCAAAGTTCTCTCCAGAAAATTTTCACCAATTTATATTTCCATCAGCAACATACTCTGCCAGCAGTAAGTATTACTATTAGAGGTTTCTGTTTTTAAGTTTATTTATTTTAAGAGAGAAAGCTAAGTGGGGAGGGGCAGAGAAAAGGAGAGAGAATCCTAAGCAAGCTCTGTGCTGCCAGTATGGAGCCTGATATGCGGCTGGAAGTCAACGGTGAGATCACGATCTGAGCCAAAATTAGAGTCAGACGCTCAAGCGACTGTGCCACCCAGGCACCCCAATTATTATTAGAGTTTTATTAAATCTTTACCCTTCATGTTATTAGATCATACCTGTAACCAAATACTTTCACTGAATTATGAGTAACAACTTTTCTATAAGCATTAAGTTTATATAAGTAAGAAGAGCTGTGTTGATGACCTTC
Organism: Crocuta crocuta; assembly: GCF_008692635.1. Lineage (NCBI taxonomy): Eukaryota > Metazoa > Chordata > Mammalia > Carnivora > Hyaenidae > Crocuta > Crocuta crocuta. The sequence goes on from NW_027530625.1 coordinate 2,880,515, forward strand.
CCGAAACAAGGGCCAGTTCCAACATCCAAATCTAGAATAGCATGGAAGAGTGACAAAAGCACTGAATTGAGAGTGAAAGAACAAAGGTTTGCAGCCTAGCTTTGTCATTATCAGTAGTTCTCTGCCTTCAATTGCTTTACTTCCAAAGCTTCAGTTTCAGCATTAGTAGGACGGAGACAAGAACATAATACCCCTTGTTTTATCAACTTCAACAGGTAGTCATGGGCACACACACATAAAGGTAATATAAGCAACTGGAAGTGCTTGTTATTTAACAGATCAATTCATTTAATCTAAATAGGTCAATTCATTTAACCTTTCTAGAGCATACTGGAACCCCTACCAGCAGTACACGGTTGGAAGGTGCATTAATTCACAGAGCACAACTAGAAATAAACAAGACTAATCTCATGAGGCAGACATGAAAATGAGTCTCATTTCTTCATAACCACTCCACAGAGTCATTTCTTGTTACACTAAACACTAACATTGGAATGTGTTATACCCCTGAGTGCTAGTGCCCATACTTCTCCAGAAGCATCTCCAGAAGCTTAGTAGTACCAGGTACTTATTTACATTGTTTCATTAAATTTCATTTAACATCAGCAGTACCAAATGGTAAGACCAGCACTATTAGCCTCATTTTGCAGACTGTCCAGGTCACACAGGGAATACCTGGCTGAGCCAGCATTCAAACACAGGTGGGTGGGACTCTAAAGCCCCACCTCACGTTGCTTCAAGATTCAAGCCTGCACCTCAGTTGTTAGTCTCCTTTACATCAGCAAGTGACATTCAGATTAAAAATTTACTACTTTAAGGGGCGCCTGGGTTGCTCAGTCAGTGAAGCGTCCAAATTCGGCTCAGGTCATGATCTCACAGTTTGTGGATTCGAGTCCTACATCAGGCTCTGTGCTGACAGCTCAGTGGCTGGAGCCTGCTTCAGATTCTGTGTCTCCCTCTATCTCTGCCCCTCCCCTGCTTATATGCTGTCTCTCTGTCTCTCATAAACAAATGAATGTTAAAAAAAATATTTTCTAATTTACTGTTTTAAAAAGAAAACTATTCCTTTGAACAATTTTCTACCAATTTCTCTGCTGAAAGAGTACTTATTTATAATACAGTACCTTAAAATGAGTCCATAGAGAAGTAAAAAACGGGTTTTTTTTTGAAGTTTTACACATTCAGTCCATTTTGTCTGCATCAATAATAAAAGCATAAAATAAAAATATACTCAAGTATAGGATATGATTCTAACTGCATATATTTGGGGTAAATGTGATATAAAATTCAATTCATTTCACAAGCAATTACTATAATCTAATTCCAACAGTTATTCTAGTACCTCCTTGGCTGTTTCTAGAATTTAAGTTTTGTTGTTTAAGTGGTTTCTCCCATTTTTCTCAAATTCAATTACTTAAAACTGTTTTCTTCTTTGCGTCCAAATTTTGTGTTTCCTATATTAAATTTGTTTCCTCTATATATCTATACCGCTGCCAACTAGAGATAATAAATTCTGAGTGACTGGTCAGGATTTATTTTCATTTTTATATTCTATGTTATTTCCTTATACAACAGAGTATGAATGAAAACAAGTATCTAGAAGACCAATATTTCTTCAATTTTCACCTTGTAGAAGCTGAGTATTAAAATAAAAATAAAGTAAACTCTTGGGCTAGGAGCTCCCTGGCCATATTTCTCTCACTACACTGGGTGTCCCTATGCCCCCTTTCAATCTTTTGTATACACAGTCAACAAAACACTGTATGCACTTGGGAAGCACCTGGCCTGTCAAGGTCCATTCCCAGAATTAGTGATGAACAAAGAACCGAGGGAAAGGCTGAGCAGTGGCTCCCTACCTGCTCTCAAGGGAAGAGGAGCCATATTTTTAGATTTGAACCATTGTCCATTGGGGTCTGCCAGCAATCAGTTGTGTGACTTTAAGAGTGTCAATTAGAATCAGGAAGCTTGGCATCCTGAAAAGACCTCAGCAAGACTTGAGTTGAGGTCTTCATTAACATCCAGATGGAAAAAAGATACAAGGATTTGTAAGTGACTTGGCCAAAATTAAAAGGCTGTTAATGGTGTATTGTATTCAGAGTTCAAGTCCCTTCCAATCCAGTGCACTTTCTACTAAACTGTTATTTACTAGGCATCAGTTTCTTCATCTTAAGAGGTTATGATTACTCTCTCTTTGTTCATTTCCTGTACTGTAGAAAAGACCAAAGAGACAAGAATCTGGTAGCATCTAAAGGGCTAAGAGCACTGGGGTGCCTGGGTGCCTCAGTCGGTTAAGCATCCGACTCTTGATTTCGGCTCAGATGATGGTCTCGTGGTTCCATGAGATTAAGCTCCGTGCTCTTAGCACAGAGCCAGTTGGAATTTTCTTTCTCCTTCTCTCTTTCTGTCCCTTCCCCTCCCCTCTCTCTTCCTCTCTCTCTCTCTCAAAATAAACAAATAAACTTAAAATGCTAAAAGCACAAATCAAAAGTATTACCAGGTCTTGTCCTCATCCAACCCTATCACTCCTGAAAATTAGCCTGATTATATAATGAAAGCATTCAACCTGTCACTTCCTCAAAGATATCAGTATGAATCCAATACAACACGCCTTTAATCTGCAATTTACCAGTAGACTTCCGATCAATAATCACTACATGTGTTGTGCCTCCGGCTTTGAACAGCAGGTATCAAAATTTCAATCATCAGGTAGATCAGAGTTTACAATCAGGGAATCCAGTGTTGTACATAGCCCACAAATGTGTTTTGATCTATACAATTATTTTTTAAATAGCAAATTTAACATTAAATACATTAAAATCCAGATTTTCAGCATCTCTTGAATGCTCCCCAAGAATATTACCCCTTCAAAAAAAAAATTACCCCCCATCGAGATTAAAACAAAAACTTTTAAAAGTTAAAAAAATAAACAAATAAAAAGGATATTATCCCTCAGAAGATCCAAGGACACCAAGCCACTTCCTCACACAGCAACTAGCAACTGGAGCTGAGCGGCAACTGCTACCTTCAGACTGGTCACATGCAGTCCAGTTCACCAAGGTCTGTCCTGCTCTTTACCATGGGCACCTGAGCTGGAGATCCCGAGGTATATGCTCACAAGAGAACTAATATCTGTTTACTCTTTTTTGGCCAATTTTTTCTGGTGTTGTTATTCACCAGCTATGTGCTTCGGGCAATATATTAACCACAAAGCCTCGGGTGCTCACGTGTTCAACGGGGTTAATACCACCTATATCACAGGACCACGAAGAGTGAAGGAAATATGATATACAAAAACATTTAACGAGGGTCCCTGAGTGGCTCTGTGGGTTAAGTATCCGACTTTTGATTTCAGCTTAGGTCATGAGCTCACAGTTCTTGAGTTCAAGCCCTGCGTCAGGCTCTGCACAGTCAGCTTGGGATTCTCTCTCTTTCCCTCTGTCCCTCCTCCGCTCACACATGCACGCTCTCTCTCTCAAAATAAATAAAACATTTTTAAAAATTTAAAAATTATTAAATTTAGCACAAACTGAAATATGTTAACTTTTGGGTCAAAACTTCTAAAAACCCTCAAACTCACAGAAAACACAAAGTTGGAGCTCCTCCCACATGCAATGGGACAAAATTCCTAATATTATAATATAGTGTCTGTGGCTTTATCCTTAATAATAAGGCCTATACATACAAATAACAAGTTTCCAGCAAATTCTCTCACCTTAATATATACAAATCCACCGAACTGCAAGTTTCTAAAGTCCTCAGTCATGAGTCCACAAACAAAACAACCCCCCCCCCCCACACACACACACACGTACAAAGAAATATTTAACGTGACAGATGAGACCATGAGCTTCAGCAGGGGCCACATTCATTCTTCAATATCCCGCTGCCTCGCATAGTGAAGGCACACTGAAGCTATGACTCAAGGGCTAGCATCTCTCTGAAGTCTCTTCAGAGGGTCCCCATCCACATCACAAAGAAGAGTGAAGATCCCAAAGTCGAGCAGATAATCCCCTCTATTCATAGCTCCAACAGATGCAAAACCTCAAGGAATTTATTTAACTTCTCTGTGCTCTAGTTTCCTCATCTGTAAAATCAGGATGCTAACACCTTTCTGTACAGGAATGAGATAATGCATTTAACACAATGCCAGCATGAAGTTAAGTGTTCATTAGCTACTCTATCAGGGTTCCCCTTTGTGCACTACAGTACCCCATGGGGACTGCTGTCATGGTAGCTGTAGTACTTTACTATAGTTCACCAGCACATACTTCTGTCTCCCCGACTGGAATGTCAACTACCTCAGGGTGGGCACCTGATTTTCTCTTTGCCTCCCCAGGGTCTTCCATTTTCCCTCTCACTGCTGAATGAAACACAGATTCTCAAAGCATTTAACTACAAAACGTATGAGCAGAAACTGGACATGAACTCTCTTAACTGACACTGAAGCCCTCACTAACTCTGACCCCCGACTGACCCTCCAATTTGTCTCCCCACTAAAAGAAGCAATGGCTTTATTTAGTCTGGTCTACTCACCACTCTAAAACCATCACAGGCATTTCATCTTTGCATCTCACACTATCATTTCAGGGGTCCCTGTATCAGGCCCTTCATCCATTAAATATTCACAACACTCCATGAGGTCAATATTATCCCCCTATCCCAACCCATACTGGAGGAAAATAATGATTAGAATTAAGAAACTTGCCAAAGGTCAAAGAGTAAGAGGAGGGACAAGGAAATGAACCCAGAGTTCAGGTTATCCTCTATAGAAAGTATTCCATCCGCATATTCAAAGCTGAACTGACCCACCTATCACATTCTTGCCTTGGAAGATCACAGACTCCTCTACATTTAAAGGACGAGCTGTGCCATTCATTGTGACATTCATATTTTTTTCTCTTGTAGTTATCTCGATATGTACTTGCATATAGAGTGTTATGTGAAAGAAGGCAAAACACATAATGAAGAAAAGTGTACATGTAGGACATCAGACAGACCTGGGTTTGAATCCTGTCTCTTTCTGGTACCAGACGTGTAATTTATCCTGAGTCTTCCTAATCTGTAAATTGAGGTTAAAATCATTAAATAAGAGAAACCGACTTATAGTTTCAGTACACAGTAAATAAGAAAAGTTAACCGTACATTATGATGCATTACTTGACCACAGCACATTCCTCAAAAGCTAATGACCCCCCCCCAACCGTGCCATCACAGTATCACAGAATAAACCTTCACACAGTGTACTTATCACTCGATCTTGGAATTATTTCCTTATCTCTCTCACTAAATTGAGCTCCCTGCAGCCAAGGACTGAGTCTTATTTATCTATAAACTATCTAGCATGGTACCTGCTATATATTTATCCATATATATATTTACATACATATATATACTTATATACATATGCATACATATGTATACACCCACATAACACACACTCAGTATATGTTTGCTAAGTGAAATTACTACAGATATAATGAGCATTTATCAGGATTCCAGAAAAGAAATCTTTTCCAATCGGGGTTGTCTCAAGTTGGTTGAGGGAGACAGATTTAAGCTGGGCCCTGAGTAACATCTCAATAGGTGGGAAGAGAAAAGGAGAAAGAAACCTAGGCAGGGAGAATGTCCTACCAAAAAAAAAAAAAAAAAAGACAAAGAGAAAAACCAAGGCGATTTGAAGTCATACTTATCTAAAGTAAAGGATCAGGGTAGGGAATTACGGAAGGGGACTTTTTCAAGCATTGCTGGAGCCAGATCAAGAGGCGTAGAGGAATGTGAGGACAGCATGGCATCACAGCAGTTGAAAGTAGACAGGAGCACAAAGTTAAATGACAAAGGGGCCACGAGCATGCCTCACAGGCCCCAGCAAACTTGCAAGAGTGTAAACTGGAAAAGATGAACACAATTATCAATGCTTCATCAAGAACTCTTTCAGCAATGGGGCGCCTGGGTGGCTTAGTCGGTTAAGCGGCCGACTTTCGCTTAGGTCGTGATCTCGCGGTTCGTGGGTTCGAGCCCCGCGTCGGGCTCTGTGCTGACTGCCAGTTCAGAGCCTGGAGCCTGTTTCAGGGTCTGTGACTCCCTCTCTCTCTGACCCTCCCCTGCTCATGCTGTCTCTCTCTGTCTCTCTCTGTCTCTCCTAGAAATAAATAAAACATTATAAAAAAAAAAAAACTCTTTCAGCATTGACTACGCACCTTGTGTGGACTCAAAGAATGAGGAATATAACATGGTGCCAACTTTTCGTGTTCCTGTAAGTTCTTAAATTAGTAATCCACCCTCTTTTGCTTGTGAAAAATAGAATGAGAACGATCACTTTGTTTTAACTGATGTGATTTGTAACATGATTCTTTTGCACAATGCCAAGTACTGTGTGACAGGCTTCAAAAACTACTTCCATTCGTTGGGATTAAAATTTTAACCAATTTCTGAGTCAACTTTTGGGTCCCTGGTTAAAGTAATACTCTTGTTTAACGTACTTTTTTTTTTCTTAGCCTTATCCAGAGCTAGAAGAGTCTGCCACGCTCATAACAAAAAGCTGAATCAAAGTCCCAGCAGCGTTCCAGCTAGACAAAAAAAAGTTTTGTGGGCTGCTTACCCCTTTGGGGAACTGGGAGGAGGGGCCCTAGGAAACAGGGACCACACAAACAATGCTTAAAAACTTAATTTTCGTGTTATGAAGATTAGGATACCTAGATGCTGCCGAGTAGTAGGGCCAGAAACTGCCGGAGCCAACCCATCCCCCTCCCAACACTACGCAGCCCACAGGCTTCTCCTCCCGCAATCACACACCCAGCTGTCAGGCTCGCAGCAGCCTCCAGCTCTGGAAAGGACCAGGAAACGGATGCTCAATGTAGAAGACCTGATCAAGGGCCAGGCGGACTACCCTCCGGGGCAGCACCCAGAGCGGAGGAGTGAGGAGGGCCTCCAGGCTCCACGGGTGGGCTGACGGGAGAGTGAGCGAGGGGACTAGTGGCTGGGGCAACCTTTACCTGAAGCTGCTGCCACACTACGGGCCGGGTGGGCCCCGGGACACGTTCCTGAGGGAAGAGCCCGGCTTCCCCGCGCCTCCCGGCCCCCTGCCCCGGGCTCCTCACTCTCGGACTCCTTGGGGACTGGCGCTCTTCCCGGCCGGCTCAATTCCCGCTTTCCCAGCTCGCCCTCATGCCCGCACTGCTCGCCGCCGCCGGCCAGCCGAGCAGCAGCCCTGTTGCCCCGAGCCGCGCCACGACCCGGAACCGCACCCCGCGCACCGGAAGTCCCCGAGTGGGAGGAAGCCGCTGGCTGGGGACGTAGTGCGCAAGCCCCAGAGCAGAGAGCAAGGAGTGAAGTCCTCCCGGGGGGCGGGGCCGAACGAGAGGACTTGCGCATGCGCTGCACTTCTGTGGTCTGGCTAAGGCCCGAGTCCGAGATTAGCTGAGAATCTGGTACACGCACCAACCCGTGCATTTGCGTCGGATAGAAATCAACATTAGCATTCTCCTTCAAATCCCCTTCTCTTTAATCCATAGAAAAAAAGTCCTCGATTCATCCAGAAATGAGTGATGAGGCAGCTTTGCCTCTGGGTCACAAAGACTTGGGACTTGGGTTCAAATGCCAACTGTAACCAGCGTATTCTCAGAAAAGACCCCTCTCCTCGCTGACTCTCAGTTTCCTCATCCATACAGTAGTTCCAATTTTAGAGTATTCCGGTGAGAATCGAATGGGATGATGCTTTTAAAGCACTGAGCACAGGGCCTGACACAGAAATACCTAGTAAACGGTAGTCATTACCCTTATTATCTGTAAAGTGGAAAGACTTCTCTTCCTCAAGAACTGCAAAGAATTGGGTCTCAACTATACTTCCACAAAAGTAAATGAAAAAAATTTTTTTTAAGAACTGAAGGAAGGTTTCCACTAGACAAGAGGACTGGCACGGAACAGGAGCTCACTGCTGGGGGTGTCTCTCCTGACAGAATCAATGGGGAAAGCCACGGGGAAGGGAAAGATGGACCCAAGTGGTGCAGTGATATGTTCTCTCTCCTGAGAAAGAGTCCAGAAAGCCTCTCAAAAATGCAGCTTAGCAAAAGAAAGAAAAAAAAAACCAAGGCGGAATTTCAGCCCTGGAGCATCATTACACAATATTAAAGTCACCAACAAATACACCATGGATCCTCCCCATCTATTAAAATATGTGATTGATGTAACTTATACAGACGGGGGAAAAAGCACCTTAATACCCAAATGCGCTCTTGCGCACACAGCACCACAGTTCCGCTGGGTACCGGTTGGAGGCACTCTGCTAAAGCAAAGTGTGTGAACAAGGTCTGAAAATCCAAGGTCACCAGGTCACCTCCTAAATATTAATCTTCATTTTCACTTCCCTTTTGAGCTCTAGCCTGAAGCACAGCTGCTGTTTGTCCCTCCGACACATAAAAACTCAACCTATCTAAAACTGAAATCAACTGGACCCCCTAAAGTTTGACAGGTTCTAAGGAATTGTACCTCTTACAAGTTTTGTGACTTCATTCTCCAACAACCCCTCTAAATTTCCTTATCTGTAAAATGGAAAGACAAAAGTCCTAATTAATCTCATTGAGCTGTCATGAGGATTAAATGCATTAATGCATGTAACTTGCACAGAGTAGAGTCTGCCACATAGCTAGTCAGTAAACATACTGAGTGCATATGTATTAAGTTTATCCTGGGCACTGGAGATTCGGTGGTGAAAAAAACAGACAGGGACTCCACCCTCATGAAACTTACAGTTAAGTTTGATTGAATTTGAAAGAATAGGCAAATCGGAAGGCAGGGAAATATAAGATTTCAAGGACAATGTTGGGGACCCCAGTTGAGAATGGAGACTGAATTTATGGTAATACTACTATAGTGGTTTCTGTGGTTGTTCTAAAACTGTTAGTTTCAAAAGTCAAGATACAGGCACACAAAGAGTAAGCAATTAGGTTAATCCAAGGAAGCAGTTTTGCCAGACAGCTGTGATGGGGTCAAAGAATTTAAGACTTTAGCTTTTAAGAATGCTTAGAAAAGGGGCACTTGGCTGGCTCAATAGGTCAGCATGCAACTCTTGATCTCAGGGTTGTGGGTTTCAGTCCTAAGTTGGCTGTAGAGGTCATTTAATAATAAAATTTTTAGGGGTGCCTGGGTAGCTCAGTCAGGTAAGTGACCGAGCAACTCTTTGATTTCAGGTCATGATTTTGCTGTTGGTGAGACCGAGCCCCATGTCGAGCTCTGTGCTGACATTAAAGAGTATGCTTGGGATTTTCTTTCCAACTCCCTCTCTACTGCTTCTCCCCTTCTCAAAATAAATAAACTTAAAAAAAATTTTTTTAAGTAAAATACTTAAAATTTTTTTTAACATTTATTTATTTTTGAGAGATGGAGAGAGACAGAGCATGAGTGGGGGAAGGCCAGAGAAAGAGGGAGATGCAGAATCTGAATGAGGCTCCAGGCTCTGAGCTGTCAGCACAGAGCCCGATGTGGGGCTTGAACCCACAGACTGTGAGATCATGACCTGAGCTGAAGTAGGACACTCAACCAGGTGAGCCACCCAGGTGCACCAAAAAGTAAAATATTTTTTTTTGTTTTTTTTGTTTTTTGTTTTTTACAAATAGTTTATTGTCAAATTAGTTTCCACATAACACTCAGTGCTCATCCCCACAAGTGTCCTCCTCCATGCCCATCCCCCCCCCCACATCCATCAGNACTATTTGTAAAAACAATAAAAAATAAAAAAAATAAAAGTAAAAACTGGTGTGCCTGGGTGGCTCAGTTGGTCAAGCATCCAACTCTTGATCTCAGCTCAGGTTTTGCTCTCAGGGTCATGAGTTCAAGCCCTGGGTTGGGGTCCGTGTCACCTCCCCTTCCCCCCAAAGGGCTTAAAACAAAGGGCTACAGAATGGATGCTGGATAGGTAAGCAAGAGAATTCCAGAAAGACTCATGTCACTGACCTGCAAGTCCCAGAACATATGCAATGGAGGTCAAGGCACAAAGATGGAGGTTATCTTCAGAGATGGCTATCTTACTAACCTCAGATGAAGAGCCATGTGAGAGTGAGGTCCTGGCGGAAGTAGAATGGAAGAAAAAGTTATTGAAAGTGAGGCAAAGAACTGAGATGCCACGTGGACAGCTATAGCTCCCAGGATGGTGGATAGAGATAGGGTGAAAAGGAAACCAACTGGAATGGCTTTGGGAAGGTAGGTAGATCAAGAGGAAAGACGACAGACCAACCACATGGCTTAGCCTCTAGGAAGTGGGAGTTATATCAGGGGGTAGGAGTGTCATTAAAAAGCAAAGTATATTGACCTCTCTCCTGGCCCAGGAGTACATGGAGGTAGGATCATGACAGCTGATAAGCAGAAAAATTATATTTTTACAACATGTTGATGGTGCTGGGCCAGGGGCCGGCTGGGAGACTCCAGGAGACATGAGCGAAGAGAGACCAGTACTTCAGCACCCCCAGGACAATCAGGTTCTAACTGGGAAGGAGGCCATGGTAGAGGATGGCGGTTCCTTTTCTTCCAGTCCCCAGTACTAGAATGGGGGAAATGGACAGAAGTTCAAAGACACCCTTTGGCTATATGGCCTTCAATAAGTTATTTGCCTTCTCTATATCTAAGTTCCTTCATCTAGGTTGTTGTGAGGATTCAATGAGGTGATGTGTGGACACTGCCTAGAACATCATCTGGCATATTGAAAGTGTTCTGTAAATGCCAGCTCTTATGGCATGGCTCATGAAGATGGGTAGCAAGCATCAGATCCCTTATGCATTTGCATTCCTTATTTCCCGCTCAAACCACAGTTGTCTTGTTCCCTTCCACTCAGTAAACTCCCTCCTTCTTCTTCCTTCTCCTCCCCTCCTCCTACTCCCCTTTTCTTTCACCTTCTCCTTCTTCTCCCTGGCTTAAAACAACCACCATTTATTATTTCTTATAATTTTGTGGGTTGGTGGGCAGTTCGTCTGCCAGTCTTGCCTTCCGGTCAATAGCAGCCAGAATGGTTGGAAGATCTAAGATGGCTGGAGATGTTCCTCAGGGCACCTTGTGTCCTCTTTAGTGGTTATCTTAGGTTTTTACACAACATGTGGCAATATTATAAAAGGATAAACTCCAATGTGATTTTAAAACACACGCACACCTGCACACACACACACACACACACACACACACACGTTATAACTATTTCTAAGTATAGTCTATTCGTTCTTCAATATCCGAGTCACATACTGCTTCCTCCAGGAAGCTTTCCCAGATCACCTCTCCCTATTGGGCCACACAAAGAGCCTCATTCTCTGTGTTCAACATTTATCACATTTTCTATTCTTTCAATATATATCTGTCCCCTTGACGGGCCACAAGGAAATGAATGTTTGTTATTTCTTCTTCTACACTAAAATCTTAAAACACCATAACCACTTGGTAAAATGCATGTTAAATGAAAAGATGCTCAAAACATGCACATGAATTGAAGCAATAGAAAATCTTATTTTGTGTAAGCAGAATTTGCACATGGAAAATACCACTTTGCCAAGCCTATGACAACAGGCTGAGCCTAAACATAATAGGATGAAAGTAATGCTCTTTCAAGCCCTGCCAGAGCTGTGGGAAAACAGAAGCACCTTCTAGTTTCTCAGCAAATGTGTGTTCTTAATATTTTATATATGTGAATATGTTTCCCTGCTATTTCCCCAATTTTGGTTTCTTCTCCTTTTGAAATATATTTTTTCTACCCATAGGGAAAACATAGGCATTTATACTCTGATGGTACAAAGCAATTTCAGGACAACAGTAAATTAGGTGTCAAAAATTCATTCAAACTATTTTAAGGAAGCTCCCAAGGAGGGTACAATTTCAGAGCAATATGGTATTTTTTTTTCAAATTAAAATAACATAAATGTGAAGAATTTTTTAAATTTTTCTTAATGTATTATTTATTTCTGAGAGAGAGAGAGAAAAAAAGACAGCATGAGCAGGGAAGGGTCAGAAAGAGAGGGAGATACAGAATCTGAAGCAGCTCCAGGCTCTGAGCTGGCTGTCAGCACAGAGCCCGACAGGGGGCTCGAACCCACAAACTGCGAGATCATGACCTGAGCCAAAGCTGGACGCTTAACCAACTGAGCAACGCAGGCGCCCCAATGTGAAGAATTTTTTAAAGCAAAAATATTGTTTACAATAAGTTGTGTTTGGTGGGCAGAAGGGAAGCACCACAGTAACGAGCCAGAAAATCTTAAGACAACTCTTTGTGGAGATACTGTTTAGGTACAGATCAGTTCTGGGGGGTCAGAAGAGATCTGTTGTTTTGGGGCTGAGTATTATTTCTGGTGACTATCCCTATTTAGATACCCAGGGTGAAAATGAAACATCTGGCCAGAATTCTATAGCATCTCTCTGGCTACATTTAATATATAATTGTAGTCCTTACCCCAAATCCAGGCCCTGTAACCAGCTGCTAATACTATCTTTTCTGGCTCTAAAGGTTAGCTAGTACTGTGAGTGCCAACTCCTAAATTAATTGATGTTAACAGGACTTAGGATGTAAAAAAACAGACTCATATGTTTTGTCGAAAGCAACTTCTAAGAATGCATAATTAACAGTGTCTCCATTAATATACAGTATGTTCAACAGTGAGACACCACTATCATAAATAAAGGTAGACATGGATAAATTTATAATTAAAAATGCATTAGAAATTACAAGCATAATTTATTTACTAATGTGCACTGGAATAAATTTTATGTGTAATATTTTAAAACAGGGCATTAATAAATAATAGTGAACATAAAATGTTTTTGCAGCTAAAAATATTTCAATAAATATTAGTAAGTTAAATGTGCTGCAGAGTCATAATTGCTATGAAGTAAAGTTTATAGAACACAATCACAATATAGAGGACTGGTTCTTGGGTATATTCAAAATATCAGAAACAAATGTCTTTCTTCAAAGCTGACAAGTAGGTTTTTCAAAGTAGTGCCAGCAAATGTTTTAAAAATAAAAGCTTAGGACATCCGAATAGTGAATAATTGCCCATTGCTTGAGAAAACTAAGATCTTTCTTATCAAGCATATTACAGATTAGCACATTCAACACTTACCCATCTGTTTGTTTTGGTGCACGCTCATTTGGAGCAATTTCTCCCACCTGAGAATTCCTATAGGTCTCTTTTGAAGCTTTCACTTAAAAATTGACCTTAGCTTGCACTGTGGTTTTGCTCTGTCAAGGGCAAACAATTCCTAGGGGGCAGGCACTGTTCTAAGTGCTCACATATTTTATTGACTCCACGCTCTTAACCACTTCACTCTGCTGACTCTATTATTTTATTTTATTTTTTAAATGTTTATTTATTTATTTTGAGTGAGAGAGTGAGAGTGAGCACATACACTGGGGAGTGAAAGAGAGAGAGGGAGAGAAAGAATCCCAAGCAGGCTCCACACTGTCAGCACAGAGACTGATGTGGGGCTGGAACTCACAAACCATGAGATCATGACTTGAGCGGAAACCAAGGATTGGATGCCTACCTGACTGAGCTACCCAGGCGCCTTCTGACTCTATTATTTTAGTCTTATATTTATTTCACTTTCCAAGTGTTCACATGTGTTTTTGATGAGACTGTAAGTCTCACAATGCATAGCAGTAAGTCTGATGCATAGCAGTCTTTGTTTGACTTCTCTCAAAAGACAGCTTATGCTCAGGTATAGAGCGGTATTGGTATTTGGTTTTTTTCCCCCAGGTAGGACCAGCTTTGACTGATAGCAAAGAATGACACCCATCATTGGTTGAATTGTATTTTTAAAAATTTTTTTAATTTTGTTAATGTTTATTTATTTTCAAGACAGATAGAGAAACAGAAAGCAAGCAGAGGAGGGGCAGAGAGAGAGTGAGGCACAGAATCTGAAGCAGGCTCCAGGCCCTGAGCTGTCAGCACAGGGCCCAACGCAGGGCTTGAACCCACAAACAGCAAGATAATGACCTGAGCTGAGTTGGACAGTTAACCATCTGAGTCACGCTGGAGCTCCTACTTTCTTTTTCATTTTTAAAAAGATTTTATTACTATACACTTAGCCAACCACAAAGAAATATTTAGCTATATAGCTAATATATAGCTAATATAGATTTAGCTATATATATTTAGCTTTACTTTATAAAGTTATTGAAAATTACGTCTTAGTCTTCAAAAATGCATTTGCAGAAGTTTCAGGAAAATTACAGAAACGCTACCCTAAGTCTGCACACATTGGAAGTAGCTGGATAAAAAATTAACAAAATTAATTAATTTTAATGTTCCCAAAACAATCCATATTTTTGGCTATGTTAGTTTCTTTTAATTTATTTTTTCAGCTCTAATGTAAAATCTATTGTTTTTTAAATTTAAATGCAATGATTCATCACTTACATGTAGCACCCAGTGCTCATCCCAACAAGTGCCCACCCCCCATTTAGCCCATCCCCCGACTCAACAGCCCAACAGCAACATTCAGTTTGTTCTCTGTATTTAAGGGTCTCTTATGGTTTGTATCCCTCTCTGTTTTTATATTATTTTTGCTTCCCTTCTCTTATGTTCATCTGTTTTGTATCTTAAATTCCAAATGAGTGAAATCATATGATATTTGTCTTTCTCTGACTGACTTATTTTGCTTAGCATAATACAGTCTAATTCTACTCACATTGTTGCAAATGGCAAAATTTCATTCTTTCTGACCGCCAAGCAATATTCCATTGTGTGTGTATATATATATGTATATATACATATACATGTACACTTATATATACATATACATATATGTGTGTGTATATATATATATATATATATAAACATACACCACATCTCCTTTTTAAAAAATTTTTAATGTTTGGGGCGCCTGAGTGGCTCAGTCATTTGGGCATCCAACTTCGGCTCAGGTCGTGATCTCATGGTTCATGGGTTCAAGTCCCATGTCAGGCTCTGTGCTGACTGCCTGCTCAGAGCCTGGAGCCTGTTTTGGATTCGGTGGCTCCCTCTCTCTCTGACCCTCCTCTGCTCACACTGTCTCTCTCTCTCAGAAATAAAAAAAAATTTAATGTTTATTTTTGAGAGAGAGAGAGAGAAACAGTGTGAAAGGGGGAGGGGTAGAGAGAGAGGGAGACAGAATCTGAAGCAGGCTCCAGGCTCTGAGCTGTCAGCACAGAGCCTAACATGGGGCTCAAACTCACAAACTGTGAAATCATGACCTGAGCTGAAGTCTGATGCTTAACTGACTGAGCCACCCAGGTACCCCATACCACATCTTCTTTATCCTTTCATCAGTCAATGGACATTTGGGCTCTTTCCATACTTTGCCTATTGCCAATAGTGCTGCTATAAACATTGGGGTGAATATGCCCCTTTGAATCAGCACTCCTGTGTCCTTTAGATAAATACTCAGTAGTGCAATTGCTGGGTCTAGGATAGTTCTATTTTTAACTTTTTGAGGAACCTCCATTCTGTTTTCCAGAGTGGCTGCACCAGTTTGCATTCCCACCAGCAATGCAAAAAGGATTGAACCTTATTCTGTGCCTGGCACAGATATGCCTGATGCCTTTATATACCTAATCTGATTTAATCCTCACAACAATCTAATAAATAAATAGTAGTCTTCTTATCCCCATTTAATGAATGAAGTAACGGACTTTGAGAAAGATGAAATCAGTTCCTCAAGATCATACAGCTAGTAACTGGCTGACTCGGAAGCCCCAAGCTCCCAATAATAATCTGCAGCCCCTGTTCCTAAAATACCACAACCTTTCTCAAAATCATCACCATCTCACAATCCTTTCAGGTAGATTCCCCCACCCCCTTGATAGATAATCTAAGTCCTTCCTCTTTCCATTTTAGATAATTCCCTCATATACTATCCTGAGTAGACAAGAACTGATGTTTAAAACACACGAGCAATATCCCGTTAGTTATTTGAAGATGGCTGTTTTTGTCTAGACCTTTCTTTTCTCCATGATAGGGTATAAATAACCTCAACTCCTTTAGGTTTTTCTCATAGGGACTCCTTTCTAAGGTATTCCACCCTACATACCATATCCCTAGAATAGATTTGGATTTTCCTTATCTCAATTCATTATCATCACCTTCAATGAGCATTTATTAAGCACCCACATGTGCATACTATCTGTGCTGGAATTTATACAATCCAGGAAAACCAAAGTTGCCCTGGCACTAAGCTTAGTTGTCCTAGCATTAAGAAGATGTCTGGTCACAAAAAAAACAGACACATAGACCAATGGAATAGAATAGAGAACTCAGAATTGGACCCACAAATATATGGCCAACTAATCTTTGACAAAGCAGGAAAGAGTATCCAATGGAAAAAAGACAGCCTCTTTAACAGATGGTGCTGGGAGAACTGGACAACAACATGCAGAAGAATGAAACTAGATCACAATAGTAAACTCAAAATGGATAAAGGACCTGAATGTGAGACAGGAAACCAACAAAACCCTAGAGGAGAAAGCAGGAAACAACCTCCTTGACCTCAACCACAGCAATTTCTTACTTGACACATCCCCCCCAAAGGCAAGGGAATCAAGAGCAAAAATGAACTATTGTGACCTAATCAAGATAAAAGCCTTCTGCACGGCAAAGGAAACAATCTGTAAAACTAATAGGCAAGTGATGGAATGGGAAAAGATAGTTGCAAATGACATATCAGATAAAGGGCTAGTATCCAAAATCTATAAGGAACTCACCAAACTCCACACCTGAAAAACAAATAATCCAGTGAAGAAATGGGCAGAAGAAATGAACAGACACTTCTCCAAAGAGGACAGCCAGATGGCCAACAGACACATGAAACGATGCTCAGCGTCCCTCCTCATCAGGGAAATACAAGTCAAAACCACACTGAGATACCACCTCATGCTGGTCAGAGTGGCTAAAATGAACAAATCAGGAGACTATAGATGCTGGCGAGGATGTGGAGAAATGGGCACCCTCCTCCACTGCTGGTGGGAATGTAAACTGGAGCAGCCCCTCTGGAAAACAGTGTGGAGATTCCTCAAAAAATTCGCAATAGAACTGCCCTATGACCCAGCAATAGCACTGCTAGGAATTTACCCAAGAGATACAGGAGTGCTGATCCGTAGGGGCACATGTACCCCAATGTTCATAGCAGCACTCTCAACAATAGCCAAAACACGGAAAGAGACTAAGTGTCCATCAACGGACAAATGGATCAAGAAGATGTGGTTTATCTATACAATGGAATGCGAAAGAATGAAATCCGGGCATTTGTAGCAACACAGATGGAACTTGAGGGTGTTATGCTGAGCAAAATAAGTCAGGCAGAGAAGGACAGATACCATATGTTTGCACATATAGGTGGATTAGTAGGAATTTAACGGAGGACCGTCGGGGAGAAGAAGGGGCAAAACAGTTGGGGAGTGGGAGGGAGGTAAACCATGAGAGGCTCTTGAATGCCGAGAACAAACTGAGGGCTGATGGGGGTTGGGGGGAGGAGAAGAGGGGTGATGGGTATGGAGGAGAGCACTTGTTGGGATGAGCACTGGGTGATATGGAAACCAACTTGACAATAAACTATGAAAGAAAAAATAAATAAATAAATAAATAAATAAATAAAATTTAAAAAAAAGAAGATGGCTGGGCCTCAAATAGTGTTGTTTTATTTTATTTTAAATTCTTTGAGAGAGAGTGTGTGCACACACTCAAGAAAGGGAGAGGGGCAGAGGGGGAAAGAGAGAGACTATTTTTTAAATTTTTAAAAATGTTTTACTTAGTTTTCAGAGAGAAAGATACAGAGTATATTCGAGCCACTGAGGGGCAGAGAGAGAGGGAGACACAGAATTGAAAGCAGACTTCAGACTCTGAGGTGTCAGCACAGAGCCGCTTGCAGGGCCTGAACTCGTAAACCTCGAGATCATGACCTGAGCCAAAGTCAGACACTTAACCAACGGAACCACCCAGGTGCCCCAAGAGAGAGAATCTTAACCAGGCTCCACACTCAGCACAGAACCCAGCATGGGCCTCAATGCCAAAACCTTGGGGGATGCCGGGATGGCTCAGTCAGTTAAGCGTCCAACTCTTGATTTCAGCTCAGGTCACGATCTCACAGTCATGAGATGGAGCCCCAAGTTGGGCTCTGCACTAACAGCATGTAGCCTGCTTTGAATTCTTTCTCTCCTTCTCTGCCTGCCCCTCCCCCAACACACATGTGCACACATATGCTCTCTCTCTCAAAATAAATAAATAAACATTTAAAAATAAAAATCTCACAACCCTGGATCATGACCGGAGCCTAAATCTAGAGTTGGATGCTCAACCCACTAAGCCACCCAGGCACCCCCAAATACTGTCATTTTAAAACCTTCCTGATTCTATCATCTTCCCAGCCCACCCAACCTTATTGAGAGACAATCTACTAAACAAGAAGTAACCTGAGCAGAGACATATTTCGGTCATCGTAGCATCCCTGATGACTGGCACAGGAGAAACAAAAGCATAGATGCTCTGTAAGTATTTGTACGACAGTGAGTTAGGATTATCATTTGATGATCTGTCCTAGGCTAACACTCTCCTCCACACATGTGGAGTGACCCTACTTAGAAAAATCATCTCTGTATCAGTGGTCCAGGGTAATTGTAATACATACTCAATAGTATTTCCTGAATGAAAAATAAATGAGGTAAGCGGTTGTTGAAAGAATGTGCGAATACTGTCAATACTGTCTTTGAGCAAAAACAGTGCCCACAGCAATGATGAACAAATGCTAGCTCAGAAGTAAAGACAAACATAAAAACAGAAAAGCAAACAAACTAAAACCCAGGTAGCTCGAAAGCTGAAACGAGTCCCACAGTCTTGTCCTGCTGAAGACTTTTCTGTTTCTCTTGGAAAATTGGAAAGATGTGGCAACTTTGGGTCCACAGCCTGACTGTCAACAATCAGGTGAGTAGTGGCGCCTTCTTGCCAGTAGTGGGTGTGGTGAAGACCAGGTAGCAACCGCCGTTCACCAAGACAGATGTGCTGTAGCTTGCTGTACTCATCTGCAAGACCCGCTTGGCCCAATGGAACCTGAGGCTGAGTGCCTGGTTTGGCTTCAGGAAATTGCCTAAGAACTAATTTCTGCTTTTACATAACAAGGGTAGTGATTATGAGGGGAACTAGTTAAGGGGCAAGTCTCATTACATGCTTCACCTGGGAGAACCTGTTCTGTCCAAGCACTGATGAGTATGTACAATTTCCAGCAAGATCTGGCAATGATGCTGGAGAAAGTTTCTAGGAAATGGGGGAGGGGAGGGCTGTAAATCATTCATTTTGTTTTTCTGGTTCTTTGCCGAAATCTCAGAACAAAATATTGCTTTGAGTGCAATAAATTAATTCTAGCTTTGGCGTAGCTGTGTGACTCTGGTAGAAAAGGGTCACATCATTTCTCTCTGCCTTGGTTTTCCCATTCAGGAAGTGAAAATGATAATAGCTACCTGGTAGGTCACGTGATACGATTTCATGAATTCTAAAATGTCCTGTATATGCAGGCTGTAAAAGATGAATACTTTTCCCAATAAATAAAGGAGTTTGAAATATATTTTTGTCCTTCAGCCCCAGTAATAGCAATTTTGAATTAATAATTTTCATTTTGAAAGAAAGAGAAAGTCCATAGACATCTTTATTCTTCCTAGAAAGATAAATTTGCTCATCATAAGAAAACACCTAGTGCCAAGATCTTGGTTTCTTATACCATTCTTCAATGAAAGGAACCCAGGCTCCTTGGAGAAATGGCAGATTCTAGGGCTGGGGCAGGAAACATACAAGATGAACCTGAAGCATCTTGTAGTGCCAGAAAGTAAGGAAGTTGTTAGAAAACAACAACGACAACAACAACTAGGGTGCCTGGGTGGCTCAGTCAGTTAAGCATCTGACTCTTGGTCATGATCTCATGGTAATGGGTTTGAGCCCCACATCAGGCTCTGTGCTGACAGCTACAGAGCCTGCGATTCTGTGTCTCCCTCTTTCTCTATCCCTTTCCTGTTCTCTCTCTCTCTCTTTCTAAATAAACATTAAAAAAACTACATTGATGGGGGTATATCAAGGGGACACAGGAGCCAACTGAAAGCCAATGACCAAACTGAAAAATTTGAGGAACAAAAGAAATAAAGTGGCATTGGATTATAACTCAAGGGATAAAATAAATATCCATTATCTCAGCCAGGTGATCAAGGATAACATCAACAGTAATAAGTTATGTTATGGGGCACCTGGGTGGCTCTGTCGGTTAAGCTTCCGACTTCAGCTCAGGTCATGATCTCACAGTTTGTGCGTTCAAGCCCTGCATCGGGCTCTGTGCTGACAGCTCAGAGCCTGGAGACTGCTTCAGATTCTGTGTCTCCCTCTCTCTCCCCTCCCTTGCTCATGCTCTGTCTGTCTTTCTCTTTCAAAATATAAATAAAACATTTTTAAAAAATAAGTCATGTTGATATTACTCACTCCTGATATAATGACATTTTACCTTTTTGGTCTTCCCCCCAAAACCTATGGCTACAGTCTAATCATGAGGAAAATATCAGATAAATCCCCTGGTGAGAGGCATCCTACAACAGACTTGACCGTAATTCCTCAAATAGTTAAGTTCATCATGAACCAGGGGAAGTCTGAGAAACTAACACAGTCAGAAGGAACCTAAGCAGGGCTACTATCCAATGTAATGTGCTATCCAAGGTGGGATCCTGGAACAGAAAAAGATATTACATTAAGCAAAGGAAATTTAAATCAATTATGAACTTCAGTTAATAAACAAACCATTTACTAATAAGCTAAACTCAACTCAACTCAACTTTAGTTGGTTCATTAACTTTTACAAATGTACTATAGTAGTATCAGTAAGATGTTAATAATAAGGGATACTGGGCACAGGACCTATGGGAACTCTGTTCTTCTATCTTCTCATCTTGTCTGCAAATCTAAAAGTATTCTGGGGCGCCTGGGTGTCTCAATCGGTTAAGCATCGCAATCTTGATTTCAGCTCAGGTCATAATTTTTTGGTTTGTGGGATCCGGCCCCACATTGGGCTCTGCACTGACAGCAGGGAGCCTGCTTGGGAGAGTCTCTCCCTTTCTCCCTCTCTCTCTGACCTTTCCCCCATTTGTGCACAGAGGTACTCATTCTCAAAATAAAAAACTTTAAAAATAAATTTAAGGGGTCCCTGGGTGGGTCATTTGGTGAAGTGTCCAACTCTTGGTTTTGGATCAGGTCGTGATCTCATGGTTTCATGAGTTCGAGCCCCGCATGGGGCTCTGAGTTGACAATGTGGAGCCTGCTTGGGATTCTCTATTTCCCTCTCTCTCTGCCCCTCCCCCACTCATGCTGTCTCTCTCGAAATAAACAAATAAGTAAACTTTAAAATAAATAAATTGTCACCTTAGACAAAGTATCCATAAAAACATAAATATAAATAAATTTTTAAAAATGAATGTATTCTAAAAAATAAGCCCTATTGGGATGCCTGGGTGTCTCTTTCCGTTAAGTGCCTGACTTTGGATCAGGTCATGATCTCACCGTTCATGGGTTCAAGCCCCATGCTGGGCTCTGTGCTGACAGCTGGGAGCCTGAAGCCTGCTTCAGATTCTGTATCTCCCTTTCTCTCTGCCCCTCCCCTGTTCATGCTTTGTCTCTCTCTTTCTTTCAAAATAAAGAATAAAATGGGGCGCCTGGGTGGCTTAGTCGGTTAAGCGTCCGACTTTCGCTTAGGTCATGATCTCGCGGTTCGTGGGTTCGAGCCCCGCGTCGGGCTCTGTGCTGACTGCCAGCTCAGAGCCTGGAGCCTGTTTCAGTCTGTGACTCCCTCTCTCTCTGACCCTCCCCTGCTCACGCTGTCTCTCTCTGTCTCCTAGAAATAAATAAAACATTTAAAAAAACAAAAAACAAAAAAACAAAATAAAGAATAAAAAATATTTTGTTAAAAAAACATAAACCCTATTAAAAATCATCATTTTTAAATGTTTATTTATTTTGAGAGAGAGAGAGAGAGCACAAGTAAGGGAGGGGCAGAGAGAGAGAGAGTGAAACTTAAGCGCTAACAGTGCAGAACTTGACGTGTGGCTAAAATTTATTTTTAATATTGCTCATCATTAACTTAAAAACACCTGCAGCCATTAAAAACTGACACAGGGTCTTTAGCAAGTTAAACACAGGAATATAACACATATAGTACAGGATGATAAAAGGTATTTGAACAGTAACATGTAGAGTGTGATAGCATGTATATTTTGAAAAAATATGCACATGTACACATCCATCTATACAAGTAGATATACACACATCTCTACATCCCTACAAATGCTTTGGCAGAGGCCTACACACATTCACAAACAACTACAGTGACTCTCCCTAGGGAAGGATTGGGGGTTTGGGGCACCTGTATCTTTTGCATAATATTTCAAAGCCCAATATTACTTGCATAATCATAAAATAGATTAAGAACATAAACTTTTAAAAGGAAAATATGCTGCTCTCTTCAATCATAGAAACTAGTTCCTGACCCCCAAGATGGATCCCAGGCTTTGTGCCTCAGTCTCCCTCCCAGGATCAGCACAATAGCTGGGTCCCTTCCCTACCTCAGCTCTCAGCTGGTCATGGCTTCTGTCCTTCCTCTTTAACCTCTGCCCTAAAGATTCCAGGATGTTTTGTGTGATTGATGTGAAAGATCAAATATGAAACTCCACCAAGAACCTGGTGAAGGTTTTACAAATGATTAGCTACCTAGAGTTTTTTACCTTTGCCTTCCTCTGTTTTTCCCCCATTCAAGAGGTTGTCAAGAGTTTCTGACCCTGGAATGGATAATGATAATGATAATGATAATGTTGGACAACATTTATTCAACAACTAAATTTATTAGCACCCAGCTAGGCACTGTGCTTAGGTACTAGGGATAGAATCAGTGAGCAAAACAAGACAAAACCCTCCCCTCATGGAGCTTACATTCTAAGGGAGGGAGAATGACGATACTGACGATACTGAAAATATTTATAGGTAATACCTAAAGTCAGTCAGTGGTATGAGCTATGGGAGGAAGACAAAACAGGAAGTCCTGGGATGAGTTACAATTTTAAGTAAGTAAATTGGTTGGAGGTGGTTCACTGATAATGTTTCAGTAGAAACGTAGCTGTCTGGGGAATAAACCCTTAGTGAAATACTTTTGTTTTTAATGTTTATTTTTATATGGGGCTCGAACCCACAAATCGTGGGATCATGACCTGAGCTGAAGTTGGACACCTAACCGACTGAGCCACCCAGGTGCCCCGTTAGTGAAGTACGTTTTAAGTATGATGTCTTTGAATCATTCATAATTGCCCTAAGAATTAAATATTCTAACAATTGCAATTTTACAGATGAGAACCTTATTTAAGGATTCTAATGACTCCCCATCTTACCTCACAGCAGTGGTGAGGAACCTGAGGTTTGGAATAGAGGAGTGATTTGTGCCAAAGCACGGCCAGTAACGGCAGAGCTGGATATGAACCCTCTGAGCTTGGGCCCTTCACTACCGCTCTGTGCCCTAATAGATTAGCTCTTTCCTGTGATGTGGCAGTGGTTTAGATGCTGTCTCCCCACTCTTCTGACCCCTTAAGTGAACACTTCCTGCCCTCCGGCTGGTGCTTCACAGGCTGAGGTAAGCAAGTACACCCAGTGTCAGGAACCCCAAGGCAAACCCATCTTCCTTGTTTGCCCTTTCTCTGCTGTTCTTTACCTCCTGCCTTCTGACAAGCCTTTTCAAATGGCAGCCTTTTGAGATTTGCTCTTCTAGTCTCTCTCTGCCCTCCAACCTCACACATAAAAAACACAACAGTAGCCAGAGCCCTGCCACGGTCCCATGGTACTCACCCCAGTCTGACCCCCATACCCCCCGCTTCCTGGTGGGGATGAGAGTGGGGAAATCAGGCAACTCAATAATTCAATTTAATGTTTTGACCCACAGTGTGGAGAAAGCAAGTTAGTTCTCTTAACTGGCAAGGTCATTAAAAACCAAAAAAAGCAAGAACATGTTCAGTATTAATTCTTCCATGTTCTGGGTAAAACATGGGTCATGTTGGCCATTGCTCCCTTTCAGGCGGCAGATAGCAGCATGGAAGAAGCATGCTGCTCAGAGGAAAAAAAGAAAATGCCTAGAAAGAACAGTGAAGGGAGACGAAGGGAAACGTGGAATAAAGATCAGAACTTCACTATCACAAAGAAAATGGTGTGATTTGGATGTGTTGCATACAACATGCTATAAAAATAGGACTTTAAGACTTGGCTTAGAATTTCCCCTTCACATTTATGGAATACTTAAATCCTTTTTTTTTTTTTTTTGCATGCGCCATCTCCCTTAGTGCTGACACTAGCCCTAAGTTGTAGCTAGTATAATTGTACCCACTTCAGAGATGAGGAACTGAGGCTTAGAGAAGTTAAGTAAAATGTTCAAGATCACCTGCAGAGCAGAGATTTAAACTCAGGTATGCACAAAGCTCCACCTCCCCCTCTTCTCCCCAACCACAGTACACCTGTCTGTCCCACATGAAGACCTTCTGAAGACCAGGTGGCAGAGATGGTTAAATGGCAACGGGCTGTACTAATCATTTGATATTAAACATTCCTCAGAGCACCTGGCTGGCTGGCTCAGTGGCAGAGCATCCGACTCTTGATCTCAGCATCGAGAGTTCAAAAAATCTCTTGAAAACACAGACTTTCCTGAGTGCAAATAGTCATCTCCCTCCTTCCCCCTTTTCAGGTCCTTAAAAAAATACCCAAGAGTAAGATGGTTTCTAACTGGAAGGGGCTGATGGTAAACCAACGAGAAAACATTTATGTGTCATTAACAAGTTTTCCTATATTTTATTTAGTCTCAGTTTTTCTCATTTGATGTAGATCACCTTATTTTTAAAATAAAATTTTATGTTTCTCAAAGTAATCGTCCACATTGATTAAAGGTAAAATAAAACTGAAAAGTTTATAACAAAAAGCTCATGTTGTGTTTTCTGTTACTTTCCTCTCCAAGATTCTGGTCCTTGGAGGATATAATTTGGCTACTAAGCTGTGAGATTTTTTTTAAAGGCCCCGTGTAGTCCCTTCCTATTTGTTTTGGGTGGTTGTGGGTTTATTTGAACAAGAGTGGTGATAATTCACTCTACAGTATTTCTTTTAAGATGAATAATTGCTGCCAGAGAAATATAAAAAGGCACCATCTCCAGCTGGCATCTCTCTCTCTTTTTAAAATTAAAATTGTTTTTTTTTTTTTTTTACCAAAGTTACACATAAGATTTGTTTAATAAACCAAAATAGTTCTAGCTACAAGTCTGGTGTCTGCTACCTCACAGCAGATCTGCCCTCCATAAACGAGGGAAATCGCAACCATTTTGCACTGCCGGGAAGATCCCCGTGGTGCGTGATGGCTCGGCAGCATCTGCTTCTTCCCCTCTTGGATACAATGCGGGCAGAGTCAACTTTATAAATCCTATTACAAAAATGGGCATCTTTCCCCAAAGTGTGCATAAGAATGCACGCTTTCTTAGAACATCTGAGCTAAGTGATGAAATACCAAATGAAGCACATTTTTTATTTCTTGCAGTTTGAATAGGGTATAAGAATGCATTTCCTTTTTAGCTGGATCCTAAGGATGGGGCCAAATACCTAACTATGGAAATGCTCACACAGTCCACATTGTGAGTTGACGTGAAAGGCTTTGCTTCCTCCTGCATGAGAAACCCCCAAAGCCTTCCGTCGCATGATTGAAGGTGCCAGGGCTCTTCGGTCACTGGATAATACGTGGTGTTTTGCATCGTGAGGGCTGTACGGGGTGCACGCATGGTCTGCGCAGTGCGCAACCGCTGCGGCTACCCAGGAGGATCTTCCTAATCTGGACACGTTTGATCCAACAATGGCATCATTTTCAGTGATTGGGCTATTGTTCTAACTAAAATGCTAAAGGTCTTTAAGGTGATTTTTGTTCGTCTGATTTTATGGCCTGAATATTCATTTTTAGATTTCATTATCTAAGTATAGAAAATCTGGTATAGGATCTGAATCTTTTTGAAATTAATTGCATTGTAAATCAAACGTATTTCTGTAGAATGCACTTACTCATCATTAGCATGCGAGAGTTTCCAGTAAAATATCTTTAGTATTATTTTTATTATTAACATATTTACACTGTCACTCCAGCCCAGCACCCTTTGTGAATCTGTTTTTAAAATAAATATGACCTGATACCAGAGTGATTGTTGCAATAAAAATGCATGATGTGAAATTAATCAAATATGGTCGGGTTCAATTTATAAGGGACACATTAAGAAAAATTATTTCTTGTTCGGGTATGCCACTCTAGTGAATCAAACGGAGCTGCGTATATTTCAGCAAGATACATGTAAAATCCATTCATTCAACAAACATTTATTATGCATTTACTGTGTGCATCACAGGAGATAAAAATCAAGCTGAGCAAACAAGAAATTCACACATGAAACAACGGAAGACCATAAGCAACTGCATAATTGTGGAATATATGTTGAATATCCAAGGATTCCAGAAACAAAAGCTTAAGTAGCGGTGGTGTAGTCTCCTGGTTAAGGGTGTGGGCTTCTGGATTTATTTCCGTTTTTTTTCAGGAAGTGGTCATTAATTTTTGTGTGAAAAAATGAGAGCAGAGAGGCATAATTCATTGTGAAGATAGGTTTTATATTCTGTATATGTGAAGGAAATAAATTTCTAATGCAATAAAATAAAGAGAACAAAAAAAAGAGAAAACACAGCTTGGTCTTCAGAGTCAGACAGATATGGGTTCAAATCCCAGCTCTGCTACTTATTAGGTAAGTGACCTTGGGCAAGTTCTTTCATTTTGTTGAGCTTTGTTTTTCTTATTTATAATATGGAGATGGTAAGATCTTTCTCATAGAATTGTTGTGAGAAGTAAGTAAGACAATGTCCTCAGTAAGCATACACTGAATGGGTTGTCACAGTAGGATAGAGACAGTCGAAGAAGCTCTCTTCAGACCTATTGTCAAAGTTGGTTGGCAAGGATGAATTGTTGGAGACCACATTCCAAGTGAAGAAGACAGTATGGATAAAGCTAAGAAGATATGGCTGGAAGCCAAGTATTCCACTCACTTCTAGAGTTGGGGTTCTGCTTTCTTCCTACGAGAACCAGCTGGGTAGAGACAAGCTAAGTATTTGCCAGGGAAGCAGATGAGAGGGCTTGAGAATGATATCTCTATCTTTATGGTGGCTTAAAGACAAAGAATTTCTAGACAAATAAGCAGGAAGCATCCATGAAGAATGCCTACAATCACCAAGCCTTAGCAGAATGGAATGCAGTCCCCAAACTGTGAGCATCTTGAAAGCTGGACTTCCCCTGGCTTATTTGGCACTGTACCCTGCAGCCTAGCACAGGGCCTTGTCCAAGGGAAGCTATCAGTAACTACCTGATGAATGAATGAATAAACCCCTATGTTGTGTAAAATCCAAACAATCATTTACCTGCTAGCTATGTAACATCATTCTCTGTGTTTCTATTTCCTCAACTGTAAAACAGGAAAAGAGTATCTATGAACCTCACAGTGCTGTTGTGAACATCAAATCCATTAATATTTGTTAAGCTGTGAGAACAGTGCCTGACACATGGTGAGTTCTAGATTAGTGTTTATTAAATAAAAAGTAAATATCAGCGTTAAAGGGTAGTGTGAGGATTAAATGAGAAAATACTTGAAGAAACAATTATTTGTGGAGGGAAGTAGAGAAGGAAGGACATGCCAGACCATGAAATGACCCCACCTCAAGCAGGCTCATTAATACTCAGCCCACACCCAATAGGATCTGATGAACCTACGATTTGTCTTCTCCTTGAGCCCAGCATGCAGTGGGCCTACTCAGAACAAAATGCTGCTTCCTTTTGTGGATCATGTTTCCCAGAAATCCTACTGTCCCCACCTACCAGGGAAGACCTCTTGGCTGTCAACTCAAGATGGGTTGGACCGGGACTCATCATGCCCATTGGGCATTATTGTTTAGATGGCTGCTGACCCTCCCTGGCACTAGCCTCCAGATTAGTCAGCCCACTAAGCCCCATATTCTGCCAACTCATTACTTCATTCATCTATTCATAAATTAATTCACATATTCATTTAGTTAATAGTTACTCAGTTCCTCCTGTATGTCCAGCACGTGAGGCTGGGGACACCAAGATCATTCACCTAGTGTCCCTGCATTCAGAGAGATCATAGCATAATCAGGGAGAGAGATAGCTGACAACATGGGGCAATTAAGTGCAAAAAGAGAAAAATATACACAAAGTAGGGGAGAGAAGGAAGAAATTAACTCTTATCTGGGAGAATCAGGGAAGCAGTCCCAGAAAAGCAACACCTGAGATGGATTCTGAAGGAAGAACCAGAGAAATCAGAATTGTGCAAGGGGCAGAGGGCTCAAAGCGAGAAATAGGGGTATACTATAAGGTGGATGAGAAGCCTGGAGTGGTGGGCAGAGGCCAGAGGCCTCTTTGAACAAAGGGGCAAGGAGCTTAAATTTTATATTTTTGGTAAAAGAGAGGAATTGCAATGTGTTCCCCTAGTCTGATCCCTCTTCACTGACAGGTTTGTTGCCCTGGTTGTGGGGAGCGCCATCTAGAGACGGTCTTCAGTTGTCAGGCCCCTTTAAGAATTGTCTCACCTGGGGGCGCCTGGGTGGCTTAGTCGGTTGGGCGTCAGACTTTCGCTTAGGTCATGATCTCGCTGTTTGTGGGTTCGAGCCCCGCGTCGGGCTCNTCTCACCTGTGGAAAGCCACCTTACTGAAGGTTGTGCCCTTCCCTGCCTGGGAAGCTGGCATCCTATGACTGGTGAGTGCCAGAATATAAAGGCCCATACCTCTTGGCTCAACTTGGAACAACTCTGCAGGGCCACTCCTGTTCGCAGGGGGTCCATTGAGACTGTCAATAGTGCTACACGGAAGCTCAGCTTTCCCCCCTGCTTCTTCCTGCTTTCTTCCCCTCTCTCCCTTAGGAATTGTCACCAAGGACAGCATCACCCTGGGCATGAACCTCAGCATCTCTACTTTCTGAGAGCTTTATTTGTTGGGGTCCACCTCTCTGTTTCTCCTACTATAAGCTTTTACCTGTGGGGCATTGAAACAATTTTCAGTCTCTTTTGGATCCCCCAAAAGTCTCCAACCCCACCTTGCCTTCCAGCTCCGGTCCTTTCTCTCCTCTGTTTGACAGCTGAATTTCCCCAAAGAGCTGTTTACTAACCAACCCCCTCCCCACATCTGCAGATCTTCTGCCTTCCACTCCTCTGTTGACTCCATCAAGCTTCTGCCATTCTCTCTCTCTCTCTCTCTCTCTCTCTCACACACACACACACACACACACACACACACCACGTAACTAAGACAGTCTCAAGCTGGGGCACCAACGCTCACATCATTAAATCCAGTGGATGCCTCATAGGCCTTAACTCAGTTGATCTTTTGACCTCTCTCTCCTTAAAACACTCTTGGTTTCTGTGCTGCCATGCTTCCCTAGTCTCTCTCCCACTGCAAGTGTCCTATCTGGCTCCTTTGTTCTCCATCTGTCCCTAAATTATTGGTGCTCTGTCATAGACCCTCATTTGTCTCACTGTTCACAATCTCCCTGTGTGATCTCATTAACTGTCATGACTGCTAACACCATTGAGATGTTAATAATTCCTAAACCTCTCTTTCTGGTTCAGACCACTTTCCTGAGCTTTGGAACCACAAGCGTCCACTGCACATCACCCCTGGTCATTCTCCAGTCTCCATAGATTCCATTTGCACAACAGAATCCATCTCCAGTTTCCCTCAGTATCTCTGCCTCTGCCTTTCTCCAGGTCTTCTAGCCAGATCCCCTAGAACCTCCCTGATCACACCCCACCCAGCTTCAACCTCAGGCTTAACCCTCTTCCCTAACTCCTGACACAGATATGTACCTGATTCAAAAGTAAAACATCTGTTGGGACCCAGGTTGTAGTAGTCCAGTCAAGACTGGGGCTCTTGAATGACTCTCAGACACCATGGGAACCAGAAACTGGAAAGCCTTCAGAACCTTGGGAGCTGTCCAGCTCCTTGCCCACTGTCTCCTGAACCCCCACCCCTTTCCAGGCCACACCCTTTCGTCTTTCCCCAAATGTTCTGTTTAAGTGTCTTTCTCTACTTTTTCCCTGTGCAGTTGACTAAACATGACTGACCTAGAGGTCTGGAGGTTACAAGTCCCCAGTTCAAGTAGCCAGCAAACAAACCAGGGTCTTCCAGGGGCAAGGGGAAGTCCCCAGAAGAGGTGTGTATTTGGTTTAGCTCTAGGCAAGTGCTCATCCCTGGTCTAATAAGCTAAGGCTAGGAGGGTTGGGCCCTGGGGCAGGAAACAAGGGTTTGGAGACTCAAGGCCGTAGGTGTGAGGTTCAAGAGGAAGTGGGATCTTATGCTGGGCAACTACCTAAAACATGACTTTTAGTGCCCTGAATAAGCACAGTTGTCCCAAATTCCCAAGATTATAAAATTTCGTCTTAGCAAATGTCTAACCTCTCCACTTGTATGTATCTTATGGTTTTGTGAAGCATCATTTACTTCTTTCACCTCCTTTCCTCTTTCCACCTTATTGTACTAATGAGCAGTAACATAATAGGAAGAACATTATAAGGAACATAATCCACGAGTTTGTTTCTGAAAAATAAAATCTTAAATATATACTTGAACAGTACTTCCCTTGTAACACACAGTTATTACTTAAGATAATAAAAGAAAAGGCCTTATGAGTCCATTTTACTTGTTTCTGCATGAAAATCTGACCTAGAAATTCAAAATGGAGGATAATCAAAAGTATCATTGAGTCGCTTCTGACAGAAGCAAGTTTATAACCTGTGTATAAGTTCTTAGGAAATAATATCACCAGGAAATCTTTGATGGCCCCCTTATGGGTAAAAAAAATAACTTTGGAAAATTTATTTTCAGATCAGCGTATTGGAGCATAATTCTTAAAGAAACTTTTACTTTAAATCAGTTTTATTGTAAGCCTAGAAAAGAAACAGGACTAGGAGATGAACCTAGTGCTGACAAGAAGCTAGTGAGAGAAAAAGAAATATACTGTGGGACCACTTGTTTTTAAGAAATGAAACTCTGGATTTACGCACCAGTTTCAAAAAATCTCTCTAGGCACACTCTACAGAAACTATTTGGATCTCCTCTGAAGTTTTTAGTACATTTCAAATACAAGCAAATTCCTTGTTTCAAGACAGTGATTTTTTGATACTCTATTTATTCATCTTTTGACAAAATATTTTCTAAGCATCAATTATACATAAAGTGTTGTTCAGGTGTTAAATGTCAAAAGATCTTTTCTTCAAGGAACGGAGTATTTAAGGTACATTTCTAGAAGTCATATTAAACGGTACATATTACTGCACATCAAGAGGTCCCCGGTTCATATCCGGGTGCCCTCTCCAGTCAATCAATCAATCAATCAATCAATGGTACATATTTAGCCTTACACACTGTTGGGGAGAATGTAAAATGGTACAGCCTCTGTGGAAAACAGTAAGGCAGTTCCTGGAAAATTCAAAATAAGGGCACCTGGGTGGCTTAGTTGGTTAAGCCTCTGACTCTTGATTGCACCTCCGGTCATGATCTCATGGTTTGTGAATTCGAGCCCTGCATCAGGCTCTGCACTGATAGCATGGAGCCTATTTGGGATTCTCTCCCTGCTTCTCTCTCTGGCACTTCCTTGTTCTCTCTCTCTCTCAAAAAGGAATCAACTAAAAAAATAAAAATAAATAAAAAATAGAATTACTATATGATACAGCGATTCCATTTTGGGTATATATCTGAAACCACTGAAGGCAAAAATTCAAATGCTTGGACACCTGTGTTCATAGCAACATTATTCACAATTGCTAAAATGTGGAAGCACCCCCAAATGTCCATCCACGGATGAATTAATAAACAAAATGTGGACACACATATGATGAAATATTATTCAGCCTTAAAAAGGAAAAGATTCTGACACATGCTAGAGCATGCGGGAAACTTGATGACATGATGCGAAGTAAAATAAGCCAGACACAAAACGATAAATGCTGTATGATTCCACTTATATGAAGTATCCAGGGCCATCGAATTCATAGAGACTGAAGATAGCATCATGATCTCCAGGGGTTGGGGGAAGGAGGAAGTGGGGAGTCGGTATTTAATGGGGATAGGGTTTCAGTTTGGGAAGAAGAACAAAGTTCTGAAGAAGAATGGAGGTAATGGTTGCATATCAGTGTGAATGTGCTTAATGTCCCTGAACACTTAAAAATGGTTAAAATGATGTTATGTAAATTTTACCACAATTTTTTTAAAAAAGGTAATATTTATAAGAACCCAAGTGATACTGGGGACTCAAAAACAAGGCACTTACTTCCTTTCAGGACTTGTAAGAGACTCTCTAAACACTAAACCAGGGAGGCAACATGCATGGTGGAAAGGGTCAGAAGTCTCCAGGCCCAATTCCACTGTCACTTAATAATGGTATGACCTCAGACAAGTGACATAACTGCTCCAAAGGCAGTGTAGCATGGGGGCTATTTACAAAGATGCTGAGCCAGATGACTTGTTTGAGTCGTAGTTCATCAACCAGCCATGTGACTTTGGTCGTTATTTGACATGTGTAGGTCTCAGTTTTTCTAACTATGAATGGGAGGTTAATGCCCAACTCAGCGGGCATGAAGGTTCAACTCGATGAGGTATGAGAAACCGTTAGTACAGGGCTGCCACAAACTAAGTGCTCAGTAAGTGTAAGCAGCTGTTATTTTCTGAACCTTACCTATAAAATGGGGTTCATATTACTTGTCTTAAAATCTTTGAGACACTGTATGTGAAAGAAGATGAATAGCATTTGTGAAGATTGGTAAGATTTGGGCATATGCATTCCCGTTGAAGGGAACAGCATGGCCACAAGGTGTGGGCCAGAAAGTGTGGGGCTATAGGGGTGATTACATCATCAAATACATGAAAAAGAATAAGGGAAATAAGGCTGAAGAGCTAGAACTAGGGTAGTTTATGGAGGACCTTGAAGGCCTGGCCAAGAAGCACATCACAAAGGTAGATCCCATGGAATATAAGTGAGAGAAAGAGGGCAATGATCATGCCATGATTAGATGTATCATTGAGAATTAAATTTGGAAGATGTGTTAGGCTGCTTTCAGGATGATGTCCATCTTTGCCTGTATGAGGCTCCATGTTCAATATAGGCATCTCCACACACACATACACACACACACACACACACACACACACGTCTGTCTTACGTTGGGCTTCTATAACAAAATAGCACAGACTGAGTGGTTTAAACAACAGACATTTACTTCTCACAGTGCTGGAAGCTGGGAAGTCTGAGATCAGGGTGCCAGTATGGTCAGGCTCTGGTAAGAGTCTTCTTCCCTTGCAGATGACTGCCTTCTCACTATATTCTGGCAAGGCAGAAAGAGGAAGCTCTGATATCTCCTCCTCCTTTTATAAGAGCACCAAAGATACATCTCCTAACACTATCACATTGAAGATTATGGCTTCAACATATGAATTGGGTGTGTGTGTGTGTGTGTGTGTGTGTACGCAAATATTCAGTCCATAACAGCTGTATCTCCTGATATTCATGTTCTGTGTAATCCTCTCCCCTGGAGTGTGGGTTGGACCTGGTAATTTGTTTCTAAGAGAGAATACAGCCAAAGTGTTAGGATGTCACTGAGGAGATTACATTACAAAAAGACTCACCTCCATCTTGCTTGCTCTCTCTTGCACTCTGGCTTTCTCACCCTTTTCAGTGCTGGCTGCTGTGTTATAGGCTGTCTTCCAGAGAAGCCCATGGGTCAAGGAAAGGATATCTCTGGTCAATAGCCATTGGGCACATGAGGCCTGCTGACAGCCATGAGTGAGCTGGGAAGTGGACCCTCCCCCTGTTGAGCTTTGAGATGATTCCAGCCCTGGCTGTCACCTTCACTGAAGCCTCATGAGACACCTTGAGCCACTGGCACCCAGTTAAGCTACATCCAAATTCCTAACACACAGAAACTCTAAGATAATAAATGTTTATTGTTTTAAGCCAACAAGTTTGGGGGTAATTTATTACACAGCAATAGATAATTAATACAGAGCATAATAAGACCACCTTCACTTTAGATGCCAGCCAAAGTTCAAGGTTCCCCAGTCTACCTGCACTTTTAATCAACTGGCTACAAACTTGGGTATTCCCATGACCCCCTAAGGTTCAGTAATTTACTAAATGACACAGAACTCTGAAAAGCACTACTTATGATTATAGTTTCATTATAAAGGATATAAATCAGAACCAGTCAAATGGAGAGACACATAGGTCAAGGTCTAAGAGGGACCTGAATGTAGAGCTTCCATGCTCTCTCCCTGGAGTGTCAGAGCACATCATTTTTCTGGTATACCAGTGTGTTCCCTAACCAGGAAGCTCCACTGAGCCTTGGTGTCCAGAGTTTTTATTACAAAGGGATGATTGGTTGGTTCATTGTCCACATGATTGAACTCAATCTCCAACTCCCTTGTCATGCTGGGAGAATGAAGGGCTCAGAGCCCCAACCCTCTAATTACATGGTTGGTCTTTCTGGAGATCTGTCCCAAACCTGAGTCTTCTTGTGAGCATAAACTCAAGTATGATCTAAGGGGCTCATGAAAAACAGAGACACTCCTCTCACTTAAGAAACTGCAGGGGCGCCTGGGTGGCTCAGTGGGTTAAGCATCCAACTTCAGCTCAGGTCATGATCTCACGGTTTGTGAGTTTGAGCCCTGCATCTGGCTCTGTGCTGACAGCTCAGAATCTGAAGCCTGCCTTGGATTCTGGATCTCCCTCTCTCTTTGCCCCTTCTGCACTCATATTCTGTCTCTCTTGTTCTCTCTTTCAAAATAATAAATAAACATTAAAGAAAAGAAATTGCAAAGGTTTAGGACATCTGGGTGGCTCAGTTGGTTGAGCATCCAATTTCAGCTCAGGTCATGATCTCACACCTGGTGAGTTCGAGCCCTGAGTTGGGCTCTGTGCTGGCAGCTCAGAGCCTGGAGCCTGCTTTGGATTCTGTCTGTCTCTCTCTCTCTCTGCCCCCCCCTGCTCATGCAGTCTCTCTCTCTCTCTCAAAAATAAATAAACATTTTAAAAAATTACAAAGGGTTTAGAAGTTACCTCCTAGGAACCCAGGACAAAGATCAGGCATTTTAAAAATTATTATTATTGGGGCACCTGGGTGGCTTAGTCAGTTAAGTGTCTGACTTTCGCTTGGGTCGTGATCTCGCGGTTCGTGGGTTCCAGCCCCACGTCGGGCTCTGTGCTGACTGCCAGCTCAGAGCCTGGAGCCTGCTTTGGATTCTGTCTGTCTCTCTCTCTCTCTGCCCCCCCCTGCTCATTGATCTCACAGTTGGTGAGTTCGAGCCATCTCCTAAAAAAACATTAAAAAAATAAAAATTATTATTATTATATAACATCTCCCTACCTGTAGCAGCACCTACTATGTGCCAGGCACTGTGCCAGGCTATTCTTCCATCCATCATTCCTTTATGTAATTATAGTGCTAGATCAGCTTTGCTGCAAGTAGCAAAAACCCCAGACCAATAGGAATTTAAAAATAGGAATTAAATTTTCTCACATAACTAGAAACCTGGGAGTAAGCAATTACTGGTTTTGTTCAGAGAGTCAACAATGCCTGCAGGCACCTAGGCTTTTCCTGTCTTTTTGCCCCACTCACCATGTTTATTTTTGTTTTTAATAAATGTTTTATTTTAGAATATTTACAGAGAAATGAATAGTACGGAGTTTTCTAATACCTCCCACCCTGTTTCCCTATTATTAACATCTTATGTTAATATGGTGCATTTGTTACAATTAATGAACCAATAGTGATACATTACTATTAACTAATGTCTATAGCTTATTCCGGTTTCCTTAGTTGCTACCTCATGCCCTTCTTCTGTTCCAGAATCCAATCCAGGAAACCACTTCACACTTAGTTGTCACAGCTCCTTAGACTCTTCCTGGTTACGAGGATTTATCAGATATTCTTTGTTTTTGGTGACCTTGACAGTTTGGAGTACTAGTCAGGTATTTTACACAATATCCCTCAACTGAAATTTGTTTAATGCTTTTCTCACGATTAGACTGGGATTACAGGTTTGGAGGAGGGAGACGACAGAGGACAAAGATAAACCACCAAATTCTGTTGATTTTTATCCTCATATTGTCACCTCAGTATCACAAGATGGCTGCCACCACTGCTCCAGAATGAGAACCACATTCAAAGGTGGAAAGAGGCAAGGAAGGAGAGAAGAGCCATGTCTACCCCTTATTTATTTATTTATTTATTTTTATATCACGAAAGTCATTCCATCATCCCTGTGCCCTGACAGATGCAGAAGGCAGGGGACAGGATGTTCACAGTTGACTTAGACCATAACTGAGACTGAACACATTGCCATTGGAATAAAATCACAGTTCTATCAGCATGGAAAACTGTGGGCAAGCAACTGACAGTGTCAGGTCTGAGTGCCTCCTGTGTATGAGACTGCATTGTACTAGGTGCTCTGAGGGATGGAAGGACAGAGATATGGGGTTTTCTACTAAACTTTGCAGAAATTATGTATTTCAATACATATTCTCTCTTAAGGACCTCCTCGTAGATGGCTGCCCACTGATTCTTTGGTTGCTCAAATACATCCACAGAGAGCGAAGATTTGTCACATGTCACATTTGCTAGCAACCGCAAAGACCACTTCTAAAGAGTCATTTCTCGGGGAGCCTGGGTAGCTCAGTCAGTTAAGTGTCTGATTTCAGCTCAGGTCATGATCTCACAGTTGGTGAGTTCGAGCCCTGCATTGGGCTCCACACTGCCAGTGCGGAGCCTGCTTGGGATTCTTTCTCCCTCTCTCTCTTCATCCCTCCCCCACTTGTGTACTCTCTCCCTCAAAATAAATAAAGCTTTAAAAAAAAAAAGAGTCATTTCTAAAGGGATGGAGCAATGATGTGTTCGAAAGTAAATATCTAGTCAGTTTCTCCAACGCAACAATTTAGAAAATTTAATCTTTCTTAGATGGCCAAGGTTTGTTTTGTTTTGTTTTAAGTCAAATCAGTCACATTATAGTCACACCTCAAAATTCTTTGCCCAAACATATTTATGAAATAGATGAGAAAACTAACAGGGGAATTGAGAGCAAACAACACAGGACTATCGAGTATGGTAGAAAATAACATACTTCAGGCAATATGTTCTGAGAGGTTGGAGCAGATGAGGATCAGTGAAGGCACGCAGAGCAGGAAAGGCAGGGAAAAAGGCAGGGTCCTAGATGGCCGGGAAGAATGGCCTGGCTGGGCTTTGGTCTTTGTTTCCTTCTTCCATTGCCAAGGTACCCAGATTCTTCTAACAGAGTTGTCTATTCTGTTTTTACTAGGTACTAATTACTTATTTTCATTGATTTACAGTTCACCTGTTAAAACCTTGTGATTTTTTTACTTAGTAATCTTGATTAAATGACTTTTTTTTTCCCTTTTCACAGTGTTTTATAGGGAGGGCTTTGCAGCCACATCGATCAAGATTTGGATTCAAGGTCCAGCACTTACTGGCTTTGTGGTCTTGTGCAAGTTCCCTACCCTCTCCCATTCTGTTTCCTTATTTAATAATAACCTTACCTAGATAAGGCTGTTGTGAGCCTGAGATAAGATGAAATAAGAGGAACACAGAGCACAGTGTCCCGCCCTGAGAGAGTGCTCGATAATGGCATCTGCTGTGATGATCACCGCATTGATGACAGAGGCAACGGTGACGTTAATATAAACCTATGGGAAAGGATGGATATGTGAGAGCCCTCACTTGGTTTTCACCATTTTGTCACTGTTAACTTTACATGAATGTATACTCGCCAAAAGTAAATTACATTTCCCTTGACTTTTTAATAATCACTGCCTTAGAAAGAGCAAAGATGGATTCAGGTACTTAGGGAGGCTCTCTATTCTATTATCTGTGAAGGCACCAAACCACGTGACTCAGATTGCCGAGCGGAGACAAGGCAACATCCTACACAAGAAACTGGCAAAGGCACAAAAGATCCTGGAACATGTGCAATTAATTGACACCGTTTATTGGGGCTTGGAAACTAATCTAAAAGAATTTACACGTTAAATCAATGGTGATTGTCAATGAGCCTACGAGGGAATCCCTGCTAGGATCCTCTAGCTTTTACTGCAACTCATATTGATAGTAACAAAACGAGAAGCCTTCCAAGCAGAAGGTCAATCTAATCCAATCACTTAATGCAGAATTATGATATCAAATTTCCACATCACTGAATGACCATGGGTTTAGAGGTGTGTGCCATAAAATAGCTTTGGGTGCTAGAGATTTAACAAGTTGTTTTATTCCTAATTGCTGGCATTTGCTTAACTGTTTTCTTAATTCTAATTTATGTTTTTATGTTTCATTTTGTTTATATGGCCCATAGTTCCCAATTGCCTTTATTTGCTTAAGTGTTTCTTTAATTTTATTTACATTTTTATATATGTTGCTTTGCTTACATAATTCACTGTTTGGAGTGGGCTAGAAATAACCATAAATCCCCATTACTAATTAGCTTCATCCTCATGACTGATTAGTCAAGATTATGAGCCTAGAAGAAGGACAGGAAGGTGGCCTGATAGTGAGTCACAGGATCAATGAATTTTAGAACTGAAAGGAATTTAGAAGTTAAGGCATCCATCAGACAGAATTCCGTGGTTTTACATCTTCAGCATTGGAAAATTAATGAAAGATTGGCTGCTTGCTCTTGTTCCTTTATGCAAAAATGCATAAGGATTTGGTGACGGCTTTGAAAAACAAGTGAAGAATAAAGAGAAAGCCCAATCAATGATGTCTATGAGTAACCCATAATGGGGGCTTGAAAGAAGAATCAGAAACTTGACATATGAATGGGCTATAGAAGAGCAGGGAATATTAATGAACGTGAGGGGGCTTCTTTGGAAGTAAGTAAGCAGAGTGGGTTATTTGGAACTCCCTCTCCAGCAGCTGTGCAGTTTGTAAAGATTTTAGCTTGCCTAACTGTAAGGTTAGCTATTAGCTTTGCAGTGGGGAGTATTTAAAAGTACACACAACATATGAAGGAAAGAACCTGGAACCGAGTAGCCTGCTTCATTCCAAGAATCCATCTGGCATGTAAAGAACTGCTTGTCCTACATTAAACCCTGCAGAGTAAGAGCCATTTTTCATATCTCATACCCCTATTTTTGGTTTCAGATAACACAGCTTACTGAGTTTGGGGAAGGAACAAGACTTTTCAGAACCACCTAACGAAAGAACCCATCTAGGATGAACTCTGCGAATCTCAAATGGAGAAAACACGTTGAAGGCTTTCGGGAAATTAGGTTATGAGAAAACTCAAGCGTCCCCAAACGGCTGAAGTCTAGATCCCTAAATAATGTGAGGCTTTAGTCATTTGTAGACAGAACAATGGAAGAAAAGGTGTTACGGATATGCAAATCTGTGGCTGGGGGCCCCCACCATTAAATGACTCATGGTGATGGGGTGAGTTGATGAGTGAAATCTAGTCTATCCTTAAGTAAACATATCTTTGTGATAAAGAGCTCGTTTTTGCAGCTTTGGTCCATCTGGAGGCAGCTGAAAGCAAACTCTGCCAAAGGAGTAATCCCTGGATTATCAAGAATTGCAGAGTATGTGAAGTGTTGTAAAGGCTTGAATTGGACCTGGATGTCAGGCCCTTTCCCTCCTCCCCGAGACACTTCCCTCTGACACACTTTCATTTGCTCCCCTTTCAAGAAAGTGTATGGCATTCAGATCCGCTCAAAGCAGACATCAAACATGCGGGACAACAGGCCATCTTACCTGGTCACCTCTTGAGGGACAGCGC
Source organism: Crocuta crocuta (assembly GCF_008692635.1). Lineage (NCBI taxonomy): Eukaryota > Metazoa > Chordata > Mammalia > Carnivora > Hyaenidae > Crocuta > Crocuta crocuta. The sequence goes on from NW_027530625.1 coordinate 2,920,412, forward strand.
AAGGCCAGAGCGCTGGCGCCAACTCTGAGCGGCGCCCTCTCTGTTACTATGGTGATCGCGGGGGGCGGGGGGCGGGGCCACCATCCGCAGCTTCCCCGCCTCTGCCCAGGACATTTCGAACGCTCCAATTGGGACGGCTCTTTCTTGCCTCTGTCCCGCCCCGTTCGGTTTCAGGCGTAATGCGATTGGCCTGGGACGGGCGGCCAGAACCCTGAGGGTACCACCCCCCGACGGGAAGAGCGGGAAAGTGTACCAGGCGCTGTCCGAGGCGTGAAGCTCGCGGGGCTGCAGGGAAGCACATGGATGGCTTTGGAACGATTTGCCCCGTGTCTCGTACACAACTCCTCGCACTCATGACTGCTAACACTAGGGATCAGGAGCTGGGGTGTGGGCACAGCGTTCGCGGGCCAGGTGGAGGGGCCAGTCCCGCGGGCGGAGGACGAGTCCAGGCGTGAGGATCGGGTGGCGCGCTCTCGGGTGCTGGGGATCAGAGGCCAGAGGGGGCGGGCCGCAATTTGGGGGCGGCACTAGTGGCGGCGGCGGGAGGCGCAAAGCCCAATGAGCGCGCGCACCGCCCTCGGGGGCGGAGCGTGCGGGGTGNCGCCGCCGCCCGCTCCCGCCCGCGCGCGGCGGGATGGACGATCAATCCAGGATGCTGCAGACTCTGGCCGGGGTGAACCTGGCCGGCCACTCGGTGCAGGGGGGCATGGCCCTGCCGCCTCCCCCTCACGGCCACGAAGGGGCGGACGGCGACGGCAGGAAGCAGGACATCGGCGACATCCTCCACCAGATCATGACCATCACCGACCAGAGCTTGGACGAGGCGCAAGCAAAGTTGGTGTCGTCTCATTAAGCATCTTTTGTGTGTGTGCGGGAGCCGGGCCCGCGGCCGAGTCGGGGCCCGGGGTGGCGCCCGGGGCAGGGGCCTCAGCTCCGGGCAGGGAACTTTCTCCGCAAACCGGCCGCCCTCCCGGGCCTCGGGGGGACTTGCCTGCACCCCTCGACGCGGGTGGGAGTTGGCAAAGTTGCTCTCGGGGCTCAGGACGGACTCGGTGCCACGCGGATTTTGTGGTTTTCTCGCCCTTCCCCGCCCGGCCCTCTGGCAGCCCGGCCCCCTCCCATGGATTCAAACCTCCCGCCTGGACCCGGTGCACGCCGCCCNGCAACTTTCTCCTCCAGCCGGGAGTCGCGGCGCCGGGCTCCGCTTGGCCGCAGGACGCCCTCATCGTGCGGGCGGCCGCCCCAGCCCAGCGGGGGCGGGGCGCTGGGCNGGGCGGACGCGGGAGCCCCTCCGCGCCGTCCCCTCCCCAGGGTCGCCGCCGTCCGCCCCGGTATCAAGGCTCCCCGCACGGGTTAGCGCCCTGCGGTCGCCGAGGCTGCTGCCTGCCGGGCAGATGGGTCGCGCCTCGTTCGGGCTGGAGCCTTAGCCGCCGAGCTTGCGGGCTGTCGCTAACGAGTCAACTTGAGTTTCTGTTGACTTGCCGTGGTTCCAGAGAGCCTTCCCAAATAGAGGGCCGGAATTAAATCTTGGGTCTAACTTAAAGGAAGGCGCCATATTATTCCATAGGTGATGCTAATACCTTTGTGTTTTGCTATTTGTTTTTTAGGAAACATGCCCTGAACTGTCACAGAATGAAACCCGCGCTCTTCAGCGTCCTGTGTGAGATCAAAGAGAAAACAGGTAAGAGGCTGCGCCCCACAGTGGGCCTGGAGACCCCCCGAGGTGGGGTCAGAGCTACTCCTTCCACTCTCCAGTTGAGAGCTGCTGCTTTTGGGCACCGCCATCTTTGATCATTCTCTCCTTCCCACCTCCTGGTCTTGAGAAAAAACTGCAATAAATCTGGAGTCGATTTCTCAATTCCGCCCCTGGTATAAAATGAAGTGTAGATGCGGACGGGGCTAGGTCGCTGTCCCCAGGCGGCCGCCCCTGGCTGCGGGCAGGGAGGGGGCCCGGAGCATCAGCCGCCCTCTCCCGCTCCTTTCGCCTTGTTTGTATGTCAGTTTTCAAAAGGAGCAACGGGAGACTGGATGCCAGGGACCGAGTCCCCGGGAGAAGCATCACCCGAACTTTGTTTTACTTAGACAGCCCTAAGCTTCAGCTCCACAAATAGAAGAATAGATGCAATTGAACGGACTCCAGTAGGATGCTTGAATTAGTGTTTTAGTTGGGAAGGCTACTTTTAAGGAGCCAGAAAGGGTAATGATGTGTTTAGGCATATACAATGTATTACATCTATTAGTACTTTCATTAAATTTTATGCTTGAAGTCATTACATTGTAAATATGTTTAATATATTTTGTAAAGTAGAAAAAGGTTCACAGTTACAAGTTAAACAATTTTTGAAGTGTTCGAGGCAGGGAATACCTAAGACAGGTTTTGCAGAAGTGCTGAAATAAAAACTACAAGAACATGTTAAACAAATTTCCGGCAATTCGTTCCAATTTAATTTTCTTGTTAGACTTTTTAAACTTAAAGGTATTTTAGCCTTGAGGTGATAGTAGCAACTCAAATAGAATTGGAGATTTAATCTAGATGTTTTAGTTCCAGTTTGGCATTATCTGCCCTGTATATGGCAAACAAGTGTATTAAACAATCTTTACTGTTGGTGTGTGTGTGTGTGTGTTTGTGTGTGTGTTGGCTATATGGTATTATAAAGTTGCTGTTTTTTAACTTGAGGGAAAGAAGTGAAAGTTAAAAGTCCAGGATATAGCAATATCCAAGTGATGCTGTTTTAAAAGATTAAATGTCATTGTGTTTAAATCGAGTGTACCAATAATAGCACACAGAATATACTCGTTCATTGGTAGCAGAGTTGCCCTCCTTTTAAACAAATTTTTCACTATGCAATGCTATTCTGATTCTAAAAGTAATCAAGAGAAGATGGTGGGGTTTTGCCACCTATTTAAATATATGCTAAGATCATAATTAACAGAAAATATTGAGATCCCTAAAGAGTAGTTTTCCTGCTTTTCATTCACATAGTATTCATTTTATGTAAATGTTGAATGATATCTTTTAAGGTATATTTTACATTTTGAAAACCACAGGCATTTTAAATTCCTAACTTTTACTCTGTTGATTTTAGCTACCTTTAGCAAGCAATGTGATTTAAAATGGTAGATAATTTTTATCTGACTATAAGACACCAAACATTAAATCTTGAAGATTCTTAGTTTAGAAGCTTAAAAGTGTACAATTCTCAGTAAATTATGTTGCTTAATGTCCAAGGATTTTCTTGCTATCAGGGCTCCACTTCAGTTTCTGCTGACAGCTAAGCACTGGGGTATTGACTATGTTGTGAATATTAAGATTGATTCAACTTACACGGCATTATATTACTAGGGAGAGAGGATTGATGTTCTTCCCCTATCACCCCCTTCTCATTATTTGTATTTATTTATTTATTTTTTGGTCCATTTTAAAGTTTTGGCCTAGCCAGCTTGAGAACCAAACCCAGCAAACTGCTTTTCTTGTTTAGACATTTAGCAGCAGGCAGAATTCAATTAGGAGGCATAAGTCCTCTAGTTGCTTATTTGCACAAGACTTAGTTACACCATTCTGAAAGGAAAGTATAGTCAGCCTCATGTCAAAGGTGAGTTACGAAAAAGAAACAAGTCTTTTCAGAGTCTGGGATTACTGGCAGAGAGAGCTTTGGTAGGGCTCTTGCTATTTAAGAAGCAAGAGGTAGCTGACAAAGGAAATTTTTGTCTTTTGAAAATTGTTTCTGAGGCTTTCAGTGATAACTTGTAAATTAGATCCTCTTTTTATGCTTTGGCCGGCAGATTCAAGTTTGCACGTTATCTCTTTTGTAAAAAGCCAACAGCCGACAAAGAGTAAAGGCGTCTGTCTGGGCAGAGGCATCTTCCTGCCTGCCTCTCTAAGCTCGAGAGGGACGGATTTAAGTACCGAATGATTGATGGGGGTGAAGCTCTTTTTCTCCTCTCGTTTTTTCCCTTACTACCCATAGCTCCACCTCACCCTCCAAAACTAGTCTTAGAAGGAGACGGGGACGCTGGACTCAGTATCCTTGATTTGAAATAAAACATCTGTGTAGACGTTCGTGTTACCAAGGCATAGAAAGCGGGGCAGCAAATTTCAGGCCTCCCTCTTCCTCCCCACATCTGTTCCCCCAGATAGGCTTTGGAAACATCATCAACTTATAAAATAAGCATTGTAGAATATATGTATATTGTATAATGTTTTTCTTTAGATCATTTTATTTAATCTAATAATATAGTATCCAGAGATTAATTCTGTGTAATCTAGAGAAAGTTTACCTAGTCATTTGTAACAGAAACCGGAACNGATAATGTCATTTCAGTTGTGCTTCTCTTAAAATAAGATAAAATCATTTTTTAAAAAATTCCATGTATTTATAGATCTGCCAGTAGGTTTTGAGGTTTCTGATCAAGCAGTGAACACAGCCAGTTCTGATGCACATGAGGGATTTAGTTGAAAACATCTTTTTTCTCTCCCACCACATATGAAAAGGTATTTTTCCCTTCTGACAGATAAATGGATAATCTACCACAATTATATTATTTTCTTGTTCAGAGGTAGGGAAAGTATACTTTTACTATGAGATGCTTGCTTTTTCTTGAAAATGTTTTTTTTTGTAAAATTTGTCATAAATTATTTTTGGGTCATCACTAGTTGAATTGTGATATTTTTGCATTTTGAAAGCAACTGAAAAGTTATAGGCTTTAAAATCAACATATTTGTCTATTTTAAACCAACTAAGCAACCAGCGAGTTAGTTATATATATGTTAAGATTTTTCTCCTAAAATTACTTCTTAGTCATATTTAACCATCTATCTCTTCTTAGATATTCCTGAGGCTCCGAGGCCTCCTCATCCACATACTTCTTTTGGTGCATTCCCTCACATCTTTTTGGCCACCTTAACCTTGATTATTGAAGTACTTTTCTTTGTGAAAATATTTCATCCTCACAAATCAGCCTTCTTTCCAAAGCCTTTAATTATGAGAGCTCAAATGAAGAAAAAGGTTCTTTTTGAGAAAGAAATGTATTTTTAAAACATTTTAATGAAAATTTAACATTTTAGTATGTAATCTGAATCCTATTGTGAAAAAAGATTTGTATTAAAAAAAACCCTAACACAACCTTTTCCTTTCTAAATGGTAGGTTAAAATACTCTATGTTGATAGCTGCCAACCAAACTCTGATTTATTGCCACCACAAACCCTAAATAGCGTTCATTTACTAGTAATGTCTAATGGCATACATGATGGTTTGCCAGATTTGTGGCCTTTGTGAGGCTTATAAGCAGGACTGACTTGGGAAGATCATAAAACTTAATGAACTTCTCTACCGCAGGAGGTGTCCGCAGGGGAAGAGAAAGGCCTGCTTGGCTGGTTGGGCTGGTTGAAGTATTTTTTATGTTTAAGGAGAAGAAAATGACTATTAAAAATGCTTTACTTTTGAAGGACCCCCCCCCCTCCCCAGAAGGAGTCATAAGATTTTTAGATATCAAAACTGGATTTAAGAATGTAGCTTGTTATGTGAGTTTTTATATGCATTTAGAATATGAGATATATGACTAAACCTTTTATCTTTAGTGTTATCAGTGTGACTAGGTTTCAGAGGGACAGAGCAGTACTCTCAGTGACCCTGCAGGGTCCATTGAGAAGATTCATTGGAATCTTCTTTCTCTGTTTTCTTTTTTTTTTTTTAATGATTCAATATTAAAATCTGTTCATTTTTCATTGTACAGTGCCCTGTAATTCTTTAATTCCCAGTGTATAAAACCAAATATTCCATGAAGTAAAAATTTAACAGGAAAGGTGAAAACTGTTATATATGAGAATAAATTATTGTATATGTTGCATATATTCTTTTAAGTTGCTTTTTCAGTATTTCTAATATAATTATCGTTATTTGTTCCAGACTTTTAAAAGCAAATGCACTGTTCCATACATGATTCATTCTTGTGTTTTAATGAACTTATTTTCTAGTCATAAAAAACTTTTTATTATGGACAAGTGGAAACATAAAAAACATGTAGAGAAAAGAGAAACTCTAACCCCCATGAACTAATTGCCTGCTTTCAGCAGTTAGCAACACTTGGCCAATCTTGTTATCTCTGTAACTCTCACCCTTTTAGAATTATTTGGAAGCAAATTTGATGAACTGTTAATATTTTAAATTTCATATCAATTTTAGACACATTATGTCTTGTTTACATTGGAAATATTAAATGACTAAATAGGAAAAAAATATAAAGTCAGTATATCTTAGAAATGTCAGTAATTATCACTTTATCACAATTTTATTTCTTAAAGTAATTTAAGAATATCTTCATTGAAATTTTTCTATTTTTATAGATTTGTATAACTAACTCATTGTAGCTTTTAAGGAGGTATTGAGGGAAGATGTAAAAGACTGGTGTTTTTCTAACTTACTTTTCCTCTCTCATCCTTTTAAGATAATATATGCAATATATTTGTAGAAAAAATATATTTTTTCTACAAAAAATTCAGCTACCAGACTGATTTAGAACTTCATGATCTACAGTATAAAGTATCGTATTGTCTTAAAAATATCGGAATATCTTCTAACTCTTTTTTATTTCTTCCCAATAAAAATATATTGAAACATCTTGTCAATACTAACTTGATCTGTACAAGTAATTCTTTCATGCCTTAGTTTTAGTAGAGTTCATTTTATTGCAGATTTGTGTAGTTTCTGTCTTTTACTTGGGACTTTACTATGTTACTTTATTAATTTACATAATTTTATTCCTAATCAGAAGTATTAATATAGTGGCAAAGGTAGCCCTCGTTGTCCCCACAGAGCATATTGTTTCATCGGCTTTCATAAAATATATCTGTGAACATCTTTCATACTATGATTCTTTCCCTTTTAATTAATTTGACTTGTATTTTTAGATTTCAGTTTATAAATTTCGTAAAAGGCTATTTTCAAGACAGATTTAAGTTTAACATCTTATTCAGATTATTTATATTTTGATACTTTATGGTGGTATTTGTACAGGATGAAGTTCTGTTCTATGAAGTATGGTTATAAAGAATTGAAACCACATTTCATGAACCACACCCTAAATCAGTCACCACTTTATTTTATACTCATACCATTGAGGTATCTATTCAGAATAAATACTTAAAATGTCAGCACAAACACATCAAGTTAAATAAAGATTTTAGACTATTTTTTCTCTATTCATGTACATGTGGACATCTTTAGGTATTTATTATTTCAATATTGACACTATGAGAATAATGTTTTATTTGTTTTCTCAGCAGGCTTGTGTTTTAGCCATTTATCAGTGTGATCAGCATGAATTAGGTAGTAACTGACTAACAAAGCTTGCACACCCTCCTTCCCATGTTGACCTTTTCAAGCATTGCTCTACTTCACGAGGCCATTTGAGTCCTTAAGTATGAAGAGTAAATAATTTACATCAATGTGTAGTGTAAGTTGGCCGAAGATTTCCAGACCTGGCTCTCAGATTTTTTTTTTTTTACAAAGTTATAGAAGTTAACTAAACAAATTGCTATTACAGCTAGGTGATAGTGTTATTATATTTAGCACATAAATTAATAAGTAATGCTTGGACAGGTCACTGAAAAAACGAACTATCATTATTTTTGGATCAGACACAGAACATGTTAGAAAATAAATTTCAATAATCTTCAGACCTAATTCTAATTATTGCTGTTGTAGGTAGAATAGTTACCACAATCTCTTTTTTATTCTTTTTTTTATAGATGTAGTCCATAAATATGTTTTGTAGCTTTGATAGTAACAGTAGTTAGCTTTGGTACTAAATTTGAGTGTATGTCTAGCAAAAAATTGGGGTGATAGAATGTGTTAAGTTGAATTGGCATAGTTTTTATTTATTTGTTTATTTTTGGGCTGACTACATGATGGTAGCTGATTAGGACTGAAAACAATTAAAATTAATTATGGATAAAAATAATTGTTAAAAGTTTTGTACTTCTTTTTTTCTTCAGCTTAACTGCTTTAAAAACGTTAAGCTATTTTGAACAATAACCCTTTTTGTGTGATCATATTAATGAGGACTTGGTATACAATGTAATCCTTTTAATGCTGATGATTCCTCATGATGTTTAAACCATTATTTGGGAGACTCAACATATGTTATGGCAAAATGATATTTTTTTGTGTGTTTTGTTTTATGTGATACATCAGTTTTCAAAGCACATTTCTTAGGCATCAGAGTCCAGCAGGTGGCTTTTTACATTAAAAAATTCATAAATTTTAAAATCCCATAAAATTTTATTTCAAATTCAAATTAACTAATTGAAAATGTCAACATTTCCACTGTCTCTATATTAACATTTATAATAGAACAAATGGTTGCATATAGAAATTATCTGCAACATAATCTAAATTAAGATTCCAAACAGGCATTACAGATGCTGGTAACTTTGGCAATTATCATTTTGTTTGGCGAACAGTAGTAAAACAGTGTGCGGTAAAAGTGTTTAGAGAGAGAGGATAAATAAATTGAACAGTTTTGCAATGCAAAGTGGTTTGTGGTGTTTTTGAGGATTTCTTGGCTCTCTCTTAACTGCTATTGTGAGCCTGGAGCAGATTTCCCCATTGCTAATGCCCTAGAAGTATTAATTCACTTTGATATGCTAATTAGAGGGCATTATGCAAGAAATGAGATTAAGTGGCAGCATGAAGCCATTTGCCTGTCAGTAAATTGAGAGCTTTAGCATCAGGAGGAGCTTTGTTTTTTTTTTTTGTTTTTTTTTGTTTTTTTTGTTTTTTTTTTAGTTTCTCTTGCTTTTGCATGTAAATAAAATTGATTGAAAGGTCTAGAGAAGCTTCTAGAACATCAGTGGGTTTTTTTTTTCCTCCTATGATTATTGAAACGTGGTGTTACAGAATTTTTCTGAATATTAATTGACCTAATTGGAGATACAAAGGAGTGTTTATTATACTCTCTCTATAAGAAAGTGTACTACTAAGACTTTTGTGTTATTTAGTCTTTTTTTCTAAAGCCTAATTTCACAACATGGCTAGTAACTATTATCACTTCTTTTCAGAGTGTAAATGTGTGTGCGCGCTAGTGCAGCAGTCTTCACTAAACTGAACTTCACAAGAATATTTTCTTTACTAGGGAAAGAAAGAATAAATAGTTGTCTTGGGCTTCAGCAAACTATACTAAATGAGCATTAAGACTGCCTTTGATACCTAGAAGCTGGAACAGTTAGCATTAGTGGTTATGCTCTGCACTTCACACACCTGTAGCATTTACATTTCAGCATGTAACTGTTATGTAAGAGCACCACATTATTTTCATGTTGGAGGTTGAGTTTTGTCCTTGATTCTGATTTAGCTGACTTTAGTGGTTTAAGCCAGGCCTTCGATTTTTCTCTCTGTAAAGGTACTATGTGATTTCCTGTATTTTATGGGGAGATCGCATGAATGAATACTGGGATTGGAGTGGTGGACTGGGAGAAGGACCGGGAAGTTCTAGGATAGAACTTCTCTGGGCCTATGACAAATTTAAGATTT
>NW_027530625.1:2934942-3009942 GCF_008692635.1 Crocuta crocuta
TTCAAGCAAGAGTTTACTATAGTAATGCTTCAGTGGATAATATTTGGAATAGAGTAACCATTTTAATGAGGTTCATCGAGAGAGATTCAGCAGGGAGTATTTCAGGTGTATTATGGCTTTTGTCTTGTCATGATGCACGTCTCTATAACATTAGAGAAAAGCTACAGAGCCCCACTCATCTCAGTTAAAAAAAATACAAAAGCCACGACAATAAGCAAAACCACCTTTTAAGTCAAGTGTAAGTAAAAAGATAGTAAGTATAGGCGACACTGCATGTTTTTAGGAAACTTGATAAGTAAATACCATTTCTGTAGGTTAAATTTCCATCACATTTTTAACCGTCCCAATATTGATCACCCTATAGAGGAATGAGACTGAAGTCTGGTAGTTATTAGTATAAAGAGGGTCAGCTGCAGAGACTGGTACCAAGCAGAGGCTCTCATGGTAATGATGCTGCTATTTATAGATCCCCATTTCATTAGTTGCAGAGTTTCAAGGAAGAGATTTTCTCTAGGGGAAATGGATACTTGAAGTTCATTTTCTTCCTCACATTAAGGCAGAAACGTGAGCAACCTTCAGTATAGGACATATGATTACAGTATTTTTACAGGGGCAGTTTATTCCCTAAATATATTTGCAACAGTAAATGTAAATTAAAAACATAATGTAGGAATTCAGAAATGCTAGTTGCCATTCTGGCTGAGCGCTACTTTACGTACATTGTTTTATTGCCTTTCTTGCTATATTTTTCTTGTAAAAATGATTAAATTTTCAGAAACTGTGCAAAGCTGAAAACAACCATGGTTGTGTCTCCTTTCTTTTCGAGTGCTTTAAGGCCTGCAAAAGAGTTAACTGATTGCAAGAAGAGTAGTTCCCAAAAAAATACAGTCCACCCACAACGTGTATCTGTATATATTTGTAATATAGGTAATTGTGCTTTGCTTCTCGAATTCTTGACATTTGAGTTATTTTTTTCCCTTTAAGAGAATATTTACTTAGTTAGTATTCACTTAATTAGAACTGACTGTTTAATGTTTTCTGGGAGGGTATTTATGGTATTTTCTTTGCTATATTTGCATTCCAGAAATTAAGTCCCCCTGCCATTATTCGGCGAGCCTTTCATACATTAGAATGATGAATTGAAAGCAGAAATGGGAAAAAGACTGCAATGCAATGAAAATTTAATCAGCGTCTTCTGCTGCTTTAATAAGGCAAATAATTCTTATTGGCCGCTGTGTTAAGGTTTCTAATATTTAATTCATAACAAACCTTGCATTATTCTGCAGTAGCATCGACAGCTCCACTTTGCTGCCTGCCAACAGGCAACCATAAAAACTTAAAAGCAGATGTAAATGTCTAAAACAAGGAGAATGATTAGATCTAAAGCAGTCAAAAAAATCAACAATATTGTGAAAGAGTTTGATGGATCTCTATATTTAGTGATGCAAAAATGATCTTAATTAAACTCACTTGAGCAGATTTTTGTTGGAGTTGGAGGTAACCTCTTAAAAAGCACAGCCTGTAGTGCCTGACCAAAGACTCCAAAGGAAAGCAAATGTCCATACAGTGTTGGTAACAAGCCTCTTTAAACTGGACACCAACTCTGCCGTTAACACAAAAAGTATCTGCTTTATATTCCTATGTATACGAATTCTTCCAGCAAATACAGTGCTAAAATTAAGCTAATGGAATAAAACGTTTTATCTTCAATTAACCAAGTTTGAGAAAGACAGTCGCTTTTGCGGTCTCTCTAATTTGTGCCTGAAATGCCTTGAAAAAAAATTTTTTTAACCACAGAATTAAAGGGAACATATGTTTCATTTCCTAATCTGAATTGAATGATTCTGTAAATAATAGCATTCATCTCTCTAGATTACCATCTAGATTATCCCAGTCTTTTGTGTTAGGTTATGTTGGACACTAAATTTGAACCTGAAGAAATGAACAAAAAGATATTGTTACCGATTACATGTAAACAGTCTGAATCATTCAGAAGGATGTGGAGAAGAGTATTTCTATAGTGTGAAGCTAGAGAAAATGGCAACCTGCCAAAGCTAGGTGCAAGCTCTTGTTACATGGAAGGGTTGGGCCTGTTCTCATTTCTTCTTGAAATGGCTTAATTGGTGTCAGCACCCCAGGGATAAAGGCCTCTAACACTGAAATCCACACGATTCACCCTGTCTCTGCTCAGTGTAGGGAAACTGGTAACAACTGGTGGTGAATGAGGAGTGAACGGTGCTGTAACAATACTCGATGATGTTTGGGATGACAGAAATTAATACGCACTTGCTTGAAGAAAGCAATGATTAATGGCAGTGAGCACGGGAACGCTGTCCCTCCTTTTACTCCACTTTGATGGGGATTGAAAAGCAAAAGGCTGTTTTCATTCTCTGTAGAAAGCAGAGGTCACACAGAGTACATTATAGCAATTTTTCCTCTCTGGTTTTTTTATTTCATAAATATTATGATAAGCATAGATTAGATAGATTTTTTTTTATGAAAGCTTAAAAGGATATTTTCTGTCACTTAAACATTGTTGTTTATGCATAAAGAAATCACACATTCTTCTCTTCACTTGTTAGATCATTTCCCTTCATGTCAGAATAATTAGTGTAATTAGGAATTAAAAAAGCCCACAAACATGCAGTTGTATTAATGCTGCTTACCATTTTGTAACTGGAATCAAAAGGGCTTAGTTTTCCAAAGGCTGCTGGCGGAGGATGGGGACAGGACTCTTACCGGGGCTTTCACCTTTTTGCTGCCCCTCCCCCGTTTTCTCAGTGAATGTTTGACGTAAATATATTTTGCAAGGTACTTGCGCTTGTCAGCAGCTTTCTTAGCCATTTGATAAAGATTCTTTATTCTACAAGAAAGCCTGAAATAACAGAACTGTACTTTGGATAATGAATTCTTCATCTGTGGAGAACTTTAAAACAAAGTACAGTGTTGGCATTTTTTTCTTTTGAGTGAGAAGGCTGATATATCTTTTGGATCCGACAGGAAGACATAAATTAATAGAGTTCTGGAGTTCAGTTTCTCATTAATAATCCATTTTGTCATGGTTCTTGGCATTGTCAGCCTAGTAGCTGGTTCATATTTTGCTAAAGGATAAAAGCAGATTATGTCTTAAGGCACAAAGCAAGAATAAAGAGTTTATCGCCTTTTAGGGGAAACTACATGCTAAAAGAAAAATATTGTTTTGCAAAAAGTTTCAATTTTTAGTTAGAAATACACTGTACATTTTTCATAGGTAAAGCTTTTATTTTAAGATCTGAAATGGTTCTTGGAACCTTAGGATATTAGAGTTTTAGATCATTCCTTAGAATTGCCCTTGCTGATTATTTGCAAAGGTTTGTTTTCAGGGACAGTTATAGTAGGTAGCCTTAAGCCTACTTTTCTATTTTGTTTTTAGAACTCATAGGTTAGGATATAGGATCTAAGGATATAATTGTAGTTTGAAAAGAAATTCAGAGAAGTCACTATTCCTCTCTTTTCACTGGTGGTTCTAGATATTCTGTTACCCCTGCCTGGTTTCATAGACATGGGATCCTTGACAGCTACTGCTACTAAAGGTAGCAATTTTTAACCATCTAAAAATATCCATTCAATAAAATAAGATTGGGGTGCATGGGTGGCTTAGTCAATTAAGCATCTGACTCTTGATCTCAGCTCAGGTCTTAAGGGGCGCCTGGGTGGCTCAGTCGGTTGAGTATCTGACCCTTGATTTTGACTCAGGCCAAAATCCCAGGGTTATGGGATCGAGCCCTGCATCCTTGCTGAGTGTGGAGCCTGCTTGGGATTCTCTCTCTCTGTCTCTTTGTCTCTCTCTCTCTCTCTGTCTACCTCTGCCATTCTTCCCTGCTTACTCTCTCTCTCTCTTAAATAAAAATAAAAACTAAAATAAAATAAAACAGGCTTATTTCTAATTTGATAATCCTATTTCTAATTTGATGACCCTCTTTATGAAGGCTGTAGAAACAGATTATTTGTAGATAATTGAACCCGATCACAGGTTCTCATAAGTGGCATAAAGTTGTTTGTATTTTAAAGAAATTAGTTCGTATAAAATTGATGTACCACACCTTCCATGATGTTTGATAGTAAGGTCACTAGTGAACTGAGATCCCACATTATTTAAGGGTAGGAAACAAGTCGAAGGGAAATGGGTACCAATTATACCAGGATTTTTCCATGCATTTCAGTATTGTGTATGTGTGTTGTTTTTTTGTTTACTTTTTAAAAAAAGTTTATTTTTTTATTTTGTGAGAAAGAGAAAGTGCAAGCAGGGGAGGGGCAAAGAGAGAGGGAGAAAGAGAATCCCAAGTAGTCTCCACACTGTCAGTACAGAGCTCGATGTGGGATTTGATCTCTTGTAACCTGAGTTGAAATCAAGAGTTGGTTGCTTAACCAACTGAGCTACCCAGGTGTCCCTGTTATTTGTATTGTAGACCTTTCAGAGGCACATTCTTAAGGACAGACAATAGAAAAATACGTTTAGTCTTTAAAACTTGGGATTGTGCTGTCATTCCCAGTCATCCCTAATTTTGTTTGTTCATTTTAAAACTTCCAAGTAATATATGTGGGGTGTACAAAATCTCTAGTTAATTATTGAGGTACCAAGCTATGAGAAGAAGAGAAAAGTCTGTCTGGGTTATAAGATAATACAAAGAGTATTAATTATGACCTACTAGGGAAAATAATGGGAGATTTTATTTATCTCTGCTTAGAAGGGGTTATTTTTATTATAATTTGAAAATCTTGGTGTCTTCTGAGTCTTTGAAGTTCACTGGATAAAACTGCGCTAAGTTGATACTGATTGTGGTATGCTACAAAGATTCATTTAGGAGTGGTAGGACTTTTTTTTGTTTTAGTTTCCATTTTCTGGGACATTGGAAGCTCCTAGAGAGCAGAAGTGGTCTTTTTTTAAATTTTTTAATTTTTTTAAAGCACACAGAATGTGCTCAATAACTTATTTATTTTTATTTTTACTTATTTATTTTTAAATTTTTATTGAAATCCAAGTTAGTTAACATACAGTGTAATAATGGTTAACAGGAGTAGAATTTAGTGATTCTTCTCTTACATATAACACCCATTGCTCCTCTCAACAGGTGCCCTCCTTAATGCCCAGCATCCATTTAACATCAATAACTTATTTTTAAATAAATAACTAAATGCCTTCTCCATTTTTATCTGATGTGTATCTGCTAAACATTTTATTTATTTTTAAGTGAGCTCTACACCCAGTGGCTTGAATTTACTACCCATAGATCNCTGTAATAACCATATACAATGTAAGAAAACTGCCGTAACTACTTACCTGGATCTTAAGTAATTTATATGCAAATTACATGTAGAAGTAATTTGTATATATTATTACTTCTCCCATTACTATCATTAATGATAATATATGCTAAAAAAAAAAAGAAAAATTTATGGTGAAACTCCTGGAAACTTGCTTGGAGTTAAATATTCACCTTTGAAGTTTTTACTTTAAAACTAGATATGAGGGGTGCCTGGGTGGCTTAGTCAGTTAAGCGTCCGACTTTGGCTTAGGTCATGATCTCATGGTTCGTGGGTTCGAGACCCGCGTCAGGCTCTGTGCTGACTGCCAGCTCGGAGCCCGGAGCCTGTTTTGGAGTCTGTGACTCCCTCTCTCTCTGACCCTCCCCTGCTCACCTGTCTCTGTCTCTCCTAGAAATAAATAAAACATTAAAAAAAAATTAAAACTAGATATGAGGGCTCAGTTGGTTAAGGATCCAACTCTTTTTATTTTTTTTTAATGTTTTATTTATTTCTGAGAGAAAGGGAGAGACAGCGTGAGCAGGGGAAGGTCAGAGAGAGAGGGAGACACAGAATCTGAAACAGGCTCCAGGCTCTGAGCTAGCTGTCAGCACAGAACCCGATGCGGGGCTTGAACCCACACTGTGAGATCATGACCTGAGCCGAAGCAGAGGCTTAAGTGACTGAGCCACCCAGGCACCCCTCCAACTCTTGATTTTGGGTCAGGTCATGATCTCACAGTTTGGGAGATTAAGCCCAGTGTTGGGCTCTGTTGCTGACAGCATGGAGCCTGCTTAGGATTCTCTCTCTCCCTCTCTCTCTGCCCCTCTGCCCCAAATAAATAAACAAACTTAAAAGAAAAAACCCTAGATATGATAATAACCAATCTGTTTCATAACTAGGAAATATTTGCGTATTTCCAAATAGTAGTTTTGAATTATGATGATTTAAGATTTGTTTCTCTATAGAGTTGGGAAGGACATTTGTTTTAGTAGAATGTAGTGAAATCTTAAAGAGTAGATTTTGACAAGAGACATTTTGCTGACACAGAATATTTTGTTCATTTTGACTCTCAAATAAGTTCTTCTGTCATAATGATTGATTTATATTCATTTTAGACTGTACAGATTCATAACTGAGTTTTCTATCTATAAGGCACAAAATCTCTGTTTAAGTTAATGATTAAATAATTATCTTCAGAGGTGACAGATTGGTCACATGTATTTGACTAGTCCAAAGATTAACCTAAGATTAAATAAAAATGCACTATGATTATGAGTTATTAAAATGAATTCTAGTTTTAAAATGGTTATGATTGGGAATATAATAAAGTTTCACTTACTCAGTTGCTGTAGTTTTGTCCTTTAGACTTAGTTTTAACTACATACATTATAATTGTTGAACTATTTACTTCTTGTTTTGAACCATCCAACGATCTGTTGCTGCTTATCAGGTGGAAAAATCTGGGGATTGTATTTTGTATTCACTTTTTAAAAATTTATCTATAACCTTTAGAGCAATTCAAAATAGTTAAAAAACAGGACTCTAAATATTTGTAATGAAAAGCCATTGGATGTAATTATGTCATGGATTTTCTAAGTTGCAGTACCAAAAGACCATTTCAAATGACAAGTGAGTTTGGTGAATACTAAGTGGTGAGTTAGACAGTAGCTCCTTGGTTGGGGTATATGTCTAAATTTCATTTGCTAGTAATAAGCTAATTGCCGAATATTTTGCTACGTGAAAATCATTAAGACATAGAAAGCTTACAATTATTTGATGAATATTTTACTCCTATTTGTTTTTATTCTTAAAAAGCCATATAATTTAAATATCTGTTATTTCTTCCATCTACTAGTTAATAAGTCATAATTGCCTTTCTCAAGTACCTGTGTTTGTGGTACTCCAGAAAGCAGTACAGCAGGAAGTTTTAAATCTTTTCTGGTTATGGTTTCCTTTGTGAGTTCGTGAAAGCAATGGATCCATTGCCCACTAAATTAAAAAAAAAAAAAATGCACCTACTCCTAGAAGTTTGAATACAGTTGCAGGGTATTTATAGACGCCTTGAAGATCATAATGGATCCCTCATGCAGACCATGGCCCTCAGTTTAAGAACTGTTTTTGTAGAGGGTGGCTTTTTTTTAAACCATATTTTTCCCAATTTGTAATTGCAGTCCATTTTCTTCTTGGAAGCCCTAATGGATTTACTTTTTTTTTTTTTTAAGTTTATTTATTTTGAGAGAGAGAGAACACAAGTGACGGAGGGACAGAGAGGGGACAGGAAGGACATCAGTGCAGAGCCTGATGCACGGCTGGAATCCACAAACCTCTGAGATCATGACCTAAGCCAAAGTTGGATGCTTAACCAACTGAGCCACCCAGGCACCCCTGGATTTCCTTTCTTACTAGTGGTTCTGCAGTCACTCAGAGGACCATTGATCTGAGTCTAGTGAATACTTGATTGTATTGAGGGGAAAGAATCGGGAATATGAAATAGAAGAGTTCCATGAAAGGGAAGAGCAAGCTAGCAGTGAGACTTGGAAGCTGGTAGACCTGGAAAAAAAGGACTGGGAGTTAGAAGAGGGAAATCTGAAATTTGGGATGTGGGTTGTTGAGGGACTTACTTGGCAATTTTGGTTTACGATCTAGGTAGTATTAGCGCCTTGTAAGGAAGGGGATTTGGCAGTTCCTTTGCTCACTGGTGCTTTATTAGGGATTCAAGTTTTGCTACATGGTAGAATTTCTTTAAAATATATTCAGTTCTTGTATATATAAATTAATTAAATGATTCCTTGGGTAGGAAACTGCATCTAATATGTTAAACTTCCCTAATTGAAGACTTTTGAGGAGAATATCTATGTCAGTGATGCTCAAGCTTTTTGATCGTGGGACACCCCTTACACTCTTAAAGAATTTTTATTTATTTATCAGTATATATTGTATTAGAAACTGAAGCATTTAAAAATATTAAGTTACTTTACAAATTATAAACTTGTTACATTTCTTTTTAAAAATTTTTATTTATTTATTTGAGAGAGAGCATGCACATACATGCATACATGCAAGCTGGGGAGGGGTAGAGAGAGAGGGAGAGAGAGAATCCCAAGAAGTTCCTGTGCTATCAGCGCAGAGCCTGACCTAGGGCTCAGTCTCATGAACCATGAGATCATGACCTGAGCCAAGATCAAGAGTCTGGTGCTTAACTGACTAAGCCACCCAGGCAGCCCTATTACATTTCTTATTAAAGATTTTTATTTTTAAGTGATGTTTACACCCACTGTGGGGCTTGAGCTTACAACCCTGAGATCAAGAGTCCCATGGCTCATCCCCTTACTGAGCTACCCAGGTGCCCCATAAACTTCTACATGTTAAAAAAATAACATTATTATAATTATCAACTCTTTACATGTTGTCCTAAATAGGATTTCCCAAAACAAAACAAAATGGTAAGAAGAATGCCATTATTTTACATTTTTGCAAATCTTTTTTTTTTTAATTTTATTTTTTAACATTTATTCATTTTTGAGAGACAGAGACAGAGCATGAGCAGGGAGGGGCATAGAGAGAGGGAGACACAGAATCTGAAGCAGGCTCCTGGCTCTGAGCTGGCTTGAACTCAAGGACCTGAGCTGAAGTGGGATGCTTAACTGACTGAGCCACCCAGGCGCCCCTGCAAATCTCTTTTAATGTCTGTCTTAATAGGAGACAATTGGATTCTCAAATCTGCTTCTGATTCAGTCTGTTGTCCTATGGTTGATGCATATGAAAAGATATTTGACCTACTGCAGATATATAGGTGGAAAATGGAAGAGTATTTTAATAGCCATTTCCAATCATTATGGACATTCTTTTTTGATACTACTCCAAAACTTGACAAGTGGTAGTTTCTTAAAAGTTAGTTTGAATGTGGAATCTGAAACCACATTTTAAAACTTTTCTTCTCTGTTTCATTAAAATCTGTTAGTCTAGTTTGCACTTTGATGACTCTTGTACCCATGTATGATTTTGTAACCTATGTCTTGGTCATTTGGAAAGTATTGGTCCATTGAGTTATGTTTATCTTCCAAATGTTAATACATTTCATTATATAAGATCAAAAAAATTACATTTGTTAATATTACACCAAACTTATCAGAAAAGTTTTTAAGTACTGGGAAGCTGTCACACAGTGGTAGACATAACATAGTGTTTCAAAATTCTAATTTTTTCACTAAAGCTTGAATTTTATCAGAGCCAAAAACTGTAGTTGTTTTCCTTGAGGTTCATTTTCCAAAAATACATCTGCCAAATATCTACGTTGGGATATCCATAGCTTGTTAGTCATTTGTTTTTCAAGCAGCTAGTGCAGCTTGGAACTCAGTTGTACAAGTGTTTTTTCTCATACTTAGTATGCAGTAGCAGTGTGTAATTCCTGTTTTGTCACACAGAATATTAATAAGACATGTATTCAAGGTATAATTAAATGAATAATTTTTGCCATCTTATCAAGGACATTCTGAAGAGAAATTGGCTTGTTTAAAAAAAAAAAAAGAATTTCAGTGTCTGTTGGTAAAGAATACAGTGACTGCTAGTATAGTTTGGTGCCACTGCCTTGCTTGGTGCTAAGGCACCAAGAGTTTCACCTACCTTTGCTTATGTGCTATCAGTGCAAATGAAAACACAGTGAACAGGGACAATAACCTCTTAGTATTGTAAAAATAATTTTGACTTTCTGGTCTTCTAAAAGGGTCTCAGGAAACCCCAGGGATCCATGCATCACCTTTTGAGAAATAAACTACATATAAAATATAACTTGTCTTAAGATTACTGTTTTGTCTTAATGTACAATATCCGTTTGGAAAGGACCTGAAAAGAAATAGGTTTTTATTTTGTTACTCCTGAAGGTAACAATACATCCGTAAGCCATTATTTTGGTCCTCTGGGAGTATTTATTAAGTGCCTATACAAGTATGATGTTCTGCTGAATAGTCTTCAAAGTTAAGACAACTTTTTCTTTGTAAAGTGGACCCTATAATCATTCTTGGCTGCACACACAGTAGCAAAAAGGACAGATCAACAGAGGCACTTTGGTTGAGTCACAGTTTCCCACACAGATCTAGCAAAAGCTTCCTGGGGTCTGAGCAAGTTGCAGAGTGATTATTTACAAAATAAAAGTTGGACTAGGTGATTTCTAAGGTCTCATTCAGCTTTAATATTTAATATGTAAGTAAATGTGTTTTTAAGAGCAGAATTGGCTCATTTAATCAAATTGGTATAATTTGTGCTATTGTCACACATTCATGTTGTTTTCACAGTACTGTAAGACGGAATGTAAGAGGAAATAGAGGGGGCATGTAAATGGAGAAGGCTTCTAGAAGCAAGTGGGTTTTAAGTGGCAAGGGAGAAGAAATTGAATGGTAAGGAGATGCATGTTGCAAGGTATTTAATGTAGCTCTGAGGAGTCTTTGTGCTCTTCACTAGGATAACAAAGAAGGAAAATTTGAGCCTATCAGTTGGAGAATCTGATACTGCCATATGTAGTATGAACTGTTGAAAAATCTCCAAAGTAAAAAGTGGACATAAAGAACATAAATAATGTTGATTCTGAGGTTCTCTTAGCTCCATTTATTACATTTTGACCAGAGAGTTGTAATTTTTTTTGAAGTGGAAAACAGTTAATTGAGGCTTTAAAAAATACTTATTTTTGCTTTCCAATTAAAAAAAAACACATTATCTTAAGATGTTTTATGGTCTTCCTTTTTTTTTTTTTTAAAATAAATTCTGCATACAATGTGGGGCTCAAACTCACAACCCAGAGATCAAGAGTCACATGCGCGACTGACTGAACCAGCCAGGTGCCCCTGTGGCCTTCCTTCTGACATTCTGTAAGGAAGAAATAATATTCAGTTGAGTAAAAATGTCCCTCAATCTCAGGCTCATACTCAGTTCAGCACAGCGTCAAATTCTTTTTTGTAAAAAAGTGCTGGTTGGCGGGACTCCGTGAATCCTGGGAAGGTGCTGTTTAGATCCTTAAAAAGGAGAGAGGGCTTCTGTAAGGCAATTTTGTGTTCAGGCACATCAAAGTTGGAAGGTAGAAAAGCTGCTATTGTGGCAATATTTAAGGAGAAAAGACTCCAGAGACTATGTATTTTGGAAATATTTGACAACATTAGCAACATCAACTGCTGACAAAAAAAGAACCACCTCTTTGGCAAATCTTTCACAGTTGTGCCAAGAAAAGCAGCTTCATTGGAACATTTTCATAAACTATCATCAGTTATGCAGCGGCGGCTTCACAAATCAGAAATGATATCTTCAGGCGCTGCTGTCAAGTGTTATTCAAATAATACCAGCCTCACATTTGAATAACAGCAGACATTTTGAATTAATTAATCAGATGAGATAGTCTAGGCCTTTTCTCATTAGTCTCTGGGTCAGGCTTGGGAAGATATATGCGTTGGTGATGATATACTTGTCTTTAATCGTGATTTATGAAGATTTAGGATTGTGTGTGATTTGTCAAAGGTTCTGGGAAAAGGCTGGTGCATATTTCATTACCTAATCTGAGATTGATTTTATGATGCTAAGAGATATCACACTATTGTTCAAATGTGTGGGAAGTACAGGTAGACACAGCATCTCAGGCTTTTTACTGGCTTATCTTTGCAACTGTCAAACAATGCTGTAAACTTTAACTGCTTGTAGTTAACAATTCCTGCTTTAATTATAGGCAGATTTTTCATTCTGTCCAAAGGGAGACGTTTCAGTGGTTATTTAGCTAAAATGCATAGCAGACATTATAACTATGACCTGGTATGAATCATGGACAAAGTTGGTAAATTTCATGGGTTGGTCATGGTGAAAATATAAAATTTCATGGCTTGTCAAAGATTAATAGAAAAGTCCCATTAAAATGGTGCAAATAGTGGAAGAACAACAAGTAAGGTTGCTCTCCTTACATGTTACCTTTTCTCTCAGGACTAATTTTAGCAAAATTGGGATGTAAAATCATGTTTTTGTCAGTTGTTCAAGCAACGTTAGCAACCTACTATTAAATGAAATAATTTACGTGAAATATCTAGTACAGTGCTTGGTATATATTATAGGTACTGAATATTTGATCATTTTCTTTTCTCCTTTTTTACCTACTTTTCTTTCTTTCCATTTGATGTTTGAAGCCTTGTTACCATTGTTTAACCTTTACATTTGTAACAATTTAAATTTTTAATTCTGCTGGGTCTTCAGTTTTTGGAGAATGTTTTATTTTGGGGTGAGGAGCGTAAGCATGCTAGCAGACTGGATAACCGGGGGACCTAATATGATACAGAACTCATGTTGTATCTGTTTGTGCAGTGTGTGTTATAGTAGAGCAGTAGATGGTAGATACATGAGAAATCAAATATTAACGTCTAAGTACACATGAAGCATGTACTGCCTAATTCAAAGCGGATCTTTCTTTACCATCTGCCTCCCGAGGGCAGATACATGTTCGTGATAAGGAGGTGTGTTTTTCATTCCATTCTCAAGCAAACTAAAATGTATATTACGTGAAAAATTAAGAAATGGTAAGGTGATTTTCAATATTGTCATACAAAATAAAAACTTTTCTGTCCTATTTTAGACAGATGATTGACAGGAATTGTTTTATCGGAATGATTGGACTATTAATAATTATTAGTTCTTTGTCACTTCTATGTTTTGGGAACTGGATTAGTACTCCTAAAGCAACATTTGGCACAACTTAACACAATTAGAGTCAGACAGTTCTAACTGATGTTCACTTTGGGGAAGGCAGTTTATAAATAATAAGATGCACTAATATTTGGAGAGAGAGAGAATATTTAAGAGTAGTTTGGGAGGCAGCATGATGCAGTAGAAAAATACTGCTTTTAGAATCCAACCAATCTAAGTCCCACTTCTGAAGCTGCTACTTAATTGATTTGTAACTTTGGCACATTACCTAATGTTTCCTGAGCCTTAGTGATCTTTTTCCTGATGTGAGGCTACTAATACTAGCTTTCACAGTGGTTGTGAGAATGAGGGGTGAATGTGTACACAGTACCTAACATGGTGTCTGGGGTGTTGTCGGTGCTTAATAAATCACAGCTGTTGCTGTTATTTAATCTGTTTATTTCTTCAAGAAACATATACTAAGGACTCATTATATGTTAGTAACATAGGTAAGGCATCAAAAATACAAAGCAAATTCTTGCTGGTGGAAAGAAGAGTGATATGTAGATTTAAAAAAATTGAATCATCAAGTAAGAAGAAGAGGCGGGAGATGAAACAGGCAAGGATCGCATCAATGAGGCTTTACTTCTGTGTGAGGAGTAGGGTTTTACTTTGTCTTTTAAGTACATACTGATGGATTTAAGCGAGAGTGATAAGATCAGAGATTTTTTACATAGCTCACTTTGGAAACTGTTGGAAGGAATATAGTGGTTAGGCGGCTTCTGCAGGTCAGTAACCAGGTGTACTTCTAGTGGGTAATAGTAGGGATTAAAAAAGAGGGAACAATGGTTTTAATAAAACTAAAACAGAAAAGTAAGGATTAGGTAATTGATTAGAATTTTTTGTTTCCCTTCACTTTACTGACTCCTCCTATGTATCCCTAAGAACTTAGTCTGGGTATCCCTTCTCCCAGGTAGCTTTTTTGAAGTTCCTCAAGTCTGTTGGTTGCCTATCCCGTGCTCCAGTAGCATCATGTTTTTTCCCTTCTTAGTGTACTTATGACATTGTATTTTACGTTTTTAATTTGTCTTTTAAAATATTTATTTATTTTTGAGAAAGAGCATGAGTAGGAGAGGGACAGAGAGAGAGTAAGACAGAATCCCAAGCAGGCTCCATGTTGTCAGTGCAGAACCTGATTCAAGGCTCGAACCCACGAACTGTGAGATCATGACCTGAGCCAAAATCAAGAGTCAACCACTTAACTGACTGAGCCGCCCAGGCACCCTTTGACACTGTGTTTAATTTTATATTGCCTTCAGTACATTGTGAACTCTAAGGCAGAGGTACTATGTATTGTTCATTGTTGCGTCTCCTAGCACATGGTAGGAAATAGTCAATGTCACTCTATTGAAACAAACTGAATGTAGTCAGTAGGGGAGGAGAAAACATGGGCATTTGTTAGTTTCTGGTAGGTGACCAGGTGAGTGGTTGTCATCAGCGGAGTTAGTAGAGTGGAATTGCAGGGTCATGGGGTATGTTCATTATCAATTTTGCTATATAATGTCAAATTAGTTTTCAAAATGCTTGTACTAATTTATTGTTATACCAGCAGTGTATATTCATTTTATCTGCTTGAGGAGATAGGTTTAAAAAATATATCTTTAGGGGAAATTCATATAACCATAATTAATCATTTTAAAATGTATAATTCAGTGACATTTAATACATTTGCATTGTTGTGCAACCACCACTTCTCTCTAGTTCCAAAACAATTTTATCACCTCCAGAGGTAATCACCCATATCTCTTAAACAGTCACATCCTATTTCTCCCTTCCCTCCGCCCCTGGCAGCCACCCATCTGCTTTCTCTCTCTGAGTTTACCTATTCTGTATGTTTCATGTAATTGGAATTATAGCTGATCCTTGAACAATACATGTTTGAACTATACAGATTCACTTACAGGTGGGTTTTTTTATTAAAAAATTTTTTTTTCCTATGTTTTTATTTATTTCTGAGAGAGAGAGAGACAGCATGAGCAGGGAAGGATCAGAGAGAGAACGAGATACAGGATCGGAAGCAGGTTCTAGGCTCTGAGCTAGCTGTCAGCACAGAGCCTGACATGGGGCTCGAACACATGAACCGTGAGATCATGACCTGAGCCAAAGTTGGACGCTTAACCGACTGAGCCACCCAGGCACCCCCAGGTGGGTTTTTAAAAAGTAGAGTACTGTCAGTGTATTTTCTCTTTCTTACAATTTTCTTAACGTTTTATTTTCTCCATCTTTCTTTATTGTAGTGAAAGCGTATATAACATATTACATACACAATGTGTGTTAATTGACTATTATTGGTGAGGTTTCTGGACAATAGTAGGCTATTAGTAGTTAAGTTTGGGGGAATTGAAAAGGTATATGTGGATATTCAACCACAACGGAGGGTTGGTGTCCCTAATTCCCTCCATTGTTCAAGATCAGCTGTATGCACTGTGTCTTCCTTTGTGACTGACATTTGTAACTTGACAATATTTTCAATGTTCTTCCATGTTGTGGCACGTATCAATACTGCATTCCTTTTTATGGTCATAATAATACATTTTGTGGTTATACCATAATTTGTCCACTCATCACTTTATGACACTAGGGTGGTTTTCATTTTTTTCTTATTGTGAATAGCTCTTGTGAATATTATGAATATTTGTGAGCAAGTGTTTGTTTGAGCATATGTTTCCAGTTCTTTTGGGTATATACCTAGGAATGGAATTGAATTGCTGGATCTTGCGGTAATTCTATGTCTAACTTTTTGAGGAAACACCAAACTATTCTGTAAAGCAAATGCATCATTTTACATTCCTATCAGCATTGTGTGGTGGTTCTAGATTCTCACCAACAGTTGTTATTTTCTATTTTTAAAAATTATAGCCATCCTACTAGGTGTGAAATGATATCTCATTGTGGTTTAGATTTGCATTTCACTAATAACTACAGATGTTGAGAATCTTTTCATGCTTTTTAGCCATTTATATATCCTCTTTGGAGAAATCTTTCCCCATTTTTTTAATTGGGTAGCTTGTCTTTGTTGTTGAGTTGTAAAAGTTTTCTTTGTATATTCTGGATACTAGATTGTTCTTACCATATATGTGATTTGTAAGTATTTTCTCCTGTGAATGTATTCCATTGCTTATTATTTCACATTCTTGGAAATGTCCTTTGAAGCACATAAGCTTTTAATACATATATTTTAATGTTTATTTATTTTGATGGCGAGTTGAAGGACAGACAGAAGAAGACAGAGAACCCAAAGTGGGCTCTGAACTCATAGCAGAGAGCCTGAGATGGGGTTCAAACTCACAAACTGCAAGATCACAACCTGCGCTGAAGTTGGATGCTTAACCGACTGAGCCACCCAGGCACCCCATACAAGTTTTTAATATTGATGAAATCCAGTTTATTAATTTTTCCTTTTATTGAGTTTGCTTTTGATGTCACATCTATGAATTTATTGCCAAATCCAAGGATATGAAGACTACCGTATTTTCTTCTAAGAGTTTTATGGTTTTAGCTCTTATATTTATGTGGCTGATTGAGTTAATTTTTACATAGAATATGAGGTAGTGGTCCATCTTTGTTCCCTGGAATGTGGATATTCATTTGCCCCAGCACCATTTGTTGAAGAAACTATTCTTTCCACGTGGAATGGTCCTGTCACCTTTGTAAAAACTCAATTGGCTATAGATATATCTGGTTTTATTTCTGGACTCTCAATTCTATTCCAATAATCTGTATGTCTGTTCTTATTCCATTATTGTAGTCTTTTGATTACTGTAGCTTTGTAATAAGTTTTGAAATAGGAAAGTGAGATTATTTCAACTTTGTTCTTCTTTTTCAAGACTGTTTTGACTATTAAAAGCCCCTGGAATTTCATATGAATTTAAGGATTGACTTTTCTCTTTCTACAAAAAAATTATATTAGGGATTGCATTTAATTTTTATGTTGCTTTGATATTATTTCCATCTTAACAATATTAAGTTTTTTCCAATCCATGAACATGGAATATATTTCCATTTATTTAAGTCTTTAGTTTCTTTTAGCAATATTTTGTAGTTTTAAATACCATCTTTCATCTTCCTGGTTAAATTTATTCCTAGATATTATACTATTTTTTTTTATTTCTAGGAGAGAGAGAGAGAGAAACAGCGTGAGCAGGGGAGGGTCAGAGAGAGAGGGAGACACAGACTCAGAAACAGGCTCCAGGCTCTGAGCTGGCAGTCAGCACAGAGCCCGACGCGGGGCTCGAACCCACGAACCGCGAGATCATGACCTAAGCAAAAGGCGGACGCTTAACCGACTAAGCCACCCAGGCGCCCCTACTTTTGGATGCTATTGTAAATGGAATTGTTTTCTTTATTGCATTTATGGATTCCTCCTTGCTGCTATATGGAAACACAATGAGTTTTGTGTTTTGATATTGTACCCTACTATGTTGCTGAATTTATTTATTGGCTCTAATAGTTTTTTTGTGGATTTTTTGGAATTTTCCATACATAACATCATCTCATAGAAGAATAGATATGATTTTGCTTCTTCCTTTCCATTTTGGATGCCTCTTATTTTTTCCTTTGCCTGATCGACTTGGCTAGAACTTCCAACACATTGATGAAAAACCATGATGAAAGTGGGCATCCTTGTCATAGTCTTGATCTTAGAGGGAATGTTTTCAGTCTTTCACTATTGAATATTGTTATTTGTGGGTTTTTCATTGAGTTTTATTTGCTAATATTTTGCACTTACAATTCATAAAAGATACCAGTTTGTAGTTTTCTTTTTTTGTGGTAACTTTGGCTTTGGTATCACAGTAATACTTGCCTCAAAGAATGAGTTAGAAATGTTCCCTCCTTTTCTGATTTTTTGGAAGAGTTTGAGATTTGGTGTTCATTCTTCTTTAATCATTTGATGTAATTCACTAGTGAAGCCATTTTGTCCTAGACTTTTTTGTTGTTGGGAAGTTTTTGAATTCTCATTCAATCTCTTAACTTGGGATAGATCTATTCCGATTTTCTTGAGTTTGTTTAGGTAATTTGTGTGTTTTAAGGAATTTGTCTGTTTTTTCAAGGTAATTTGTTAGTGTGCAGTAATCCTTTTTATCTCTGTAAGGTTAGTGGTAATGTTTCTACTTTCTAAATTCAGATATTTGAATGTTCTATCTGGTTGTAGTCTAGCTAAAGTTTGTCAATTTTATTGATCATTTCAAAGAACCAAACTTTGGTTTCCTTGATTATATTGTTTTTCTAGTCTCCATTTTTTACTCTCCACTTTATTATTTCTTCCTCTCCACTAGTTAGTGTTGGATTTTGTTTGTTGTTGTTGTTTTTTCCTTTCTTTCTTTTTCTTTTTCTGACTCCTTAAGATTAGGTTATTGATTTGAGATCTTTCTTCTTTTTTGGTATAGACTTTTTCAGTTATATAGTCCTTCTGAGCACTGTTTTTGCTGTATCTTGCATATTTTGCTATACTGTGTTTTCTTAAGTATGTCTTACACAGTTTTGTTCCTCATTCCATTAACTCCTTCTTTTGTGTTTAATTGATTTTGTGTAGTGTACTGTTTTGACTCTTGTCTCATTTTCTTTCATATATACTTTTTAGGTATTTTCTTAGTGATCACCATAAGGATTATAATCAATATACTAAATTTATAACGGTGACATTTAAATTGATGTCAACTTAGTTTCAGCATATGAAAACTCAACTCCTGTATAATTCCATTTCCCTTCTTTATGCTGTTATTGTCATAAATTACATCTTTATACATTACATATTCATTAAAATATTTATAATTTTCTAATGTATTTGTCTTTTGAATCATATAGGAAACACAAAGCAGAGTTACAAACCAAAATACACTGGTTTTTATATTTATCTATGTATTTACTTTTACTGACATTGTGTTTCTTCATATGACTTCAAGTTACTGTCTAGTGTCTTTTCATTTCAGCTTGAAGGACTCTTTAGCATTTCTGTAGGGCAGATTTATTAATGATGAAATCTATCTACTTTTGTTTGCCTTGGAATGCCTTAATTTCTTTTTCATTTTTTGAAGGATAATTTTACCAAATGTAGAATTCTTAGTTGGCAACTTCTTTTCCTGGGAACTTTAAATATGTCATTGTACTACCTTTTTGCCAGCATCGTTTCTGATAAGAATTTGGCTGTTAATCTTATTGAGGATTCCTTCTCACCCCTGCCCCCCCACACCCAAGTTAATTTACTTTTGAGAGAGAAAGAGTGCTAGTGAGTGAGGACAGAGGGAGAGAGAGAGAGAGAGAGAGAGAGAGGAGGGGGGCTTGAGCTCACTAACCATGAGATCATGACCTGAGCCGAAGTCAGATGCTTAACCCACCAAGCCACCTACTTGCCCCATTGATGATTCCTCCTATGTAATGATTCACTTCTTTTTGCTGTTTTCAGGATTCCCTCTTTGTCTTTCAACTATTTGATAATGTGTCTCAGTGTGGATCTCTTTGCATTTATCTTTCTTGGAGCTTATTCAACTTCTTGGGTATGTAGCTTCATGTCTTTTATCAAATTATGGAGGTTTTCTGCCATTAATTCTTCAAATATTCTTTCTGTCTTTTTCTCTCTTCTCCTTCTGGGACTCTCATCATGTTTATGTTCATATGCTTGATGGTATGCCACAGATCTCTTTTACTCTCTTCATTTTCTTCTTTCTTTTTCTCAGACTAGATAATTTCAGTTGACCTTTCTTCAAGTTCAGTGATTCTTATGTCTACTCAAATGTGCTATTGAAACCCTCATGTGAAGTTTTCATTTCAGCTATTGTATTTTTCAGCCCCAGAATTCCTATTTGCCACCCCCCCCCTTCTCTCTCTCTCTCTCTTTTAAAGGAGTTAGAAGTTTATTGAATGGACTGCATGGAAATGGTGGACAGGACAGCAGAGGAGAGGCTGTCTGCTCTATTTGGTCTCTTTTTATAATTTTTGTCTCTAGTGATATTCTTTTTGTGTGTGACTTTTTTTCTCCTTTAAAAATTATTAAAAAACTTTTTAAAATATTTATTTTGAGAGAGAGAGAGTGTGTGTATGTGAGCAAGGCAGGGACAGAGAGGGGGAGAGAGAGAATCCCAGGCAGGCTCCATGCTGTCAGTGTGGGGCCCAACACAGGGCTTGAACCCATAACTGCAAGATCATGACCTGAGCTAGAATTAAAAGTTGGATGCCTAACAGAAAGCCACCCAGATACCCTGCTCCTATTTTTTTTTTAAAGCTCTTTGTCCATAGTTTCCTTTAACTCTTCACATATTTAGGATAGTATATTTAAAACATTTGTTTAAATATTTTTTATTTAAAAAATGCCTGTGTTTGCTCAGGCACAGTTTTGGTTTATTTCTTCTGGAATGGACCGTACTTCCTCATTTTTTGCTTACTTTGTAATTTTTTTTGTTGAACACTGGCCATTTTGAATAGTATATGGTATCCCTTTCTCAGTCTCCTTTCTCAAAGTTCATTTCTGTTGCTTCCTGTGGACTGTAGCTATTATTTGGTCATGAATTTGTTTGTTTTTAATTTTATTTTGAGAGAGAGAGCATGCTTGGGGTAGGAGGGGCCAAGAGAGAAGATTCTAAGCAGGTTCTGGCACTGTCAGTGCAGAGTCTGATGCAGGGCTTGAACCCACAAACTGTGAGATCATGACCTGAGCTGAAGTCAAGAGTCAGCTGCTTAACTGGCTGTGTCAGCCAGGGGCCCCTGTTCATGGATATTTAAAAGACTGTTTTTGTAAACTCTGTATTTGTCATGTATACTCTCTGAAGTCTCTGTTCCTTTAGACTGTGATCACCTAGTGTTTCGATGGAGATTTTCTTGAATGCCAGGAACCAAAAACAATTTTTTTAAATAAAAATAAAAGAGGAAAAATGAGAAGAAAAAGATAAACATTTTCTAGGGTTTGCCAACTGTTAGCTAGGTCATTTGCAACTATTTATGTCTTTACACTTTTGTGCTGAGCCTGGAAATCAACCACAGGTCAAGTTAGGGTATTGTCAGGTCTCAGAGCACGTGTCCCATCATGAGCATTCATTTGACTTTGTAAATTCTATACTATATGTGGTCTTTTAAATGCCTTAATTTTTCTAGAAACTCTCTCCCCAGCTTTGTTCCCTAGGCCTTCATTCA
The DNA here is from genome assembly GCF_008692635.1 of Crocuta crocuta. NCBI lineage: Eukaryota > Metazoa > Chordata > Mammalia > Carnivora > Hyaenidae > Crocuta > Crocuta crocuta. The sequence continues at coordinate 2,956,060 of NW_027530625.1, forward strand.
GTGCTTTATTGTTTGTCTCAACTATAATGTTTTCCCCCAGCTGACAGCGGCATCTTCCTTCTGCTAACAATTTTTTAAAATAATTATCTATCTATCTATCTATCTATCTATCTATCTATCTATCATCTGTCTTTTTATTTAAAAAAGTGTGTCCTTTTTCACCCTGAGTGAATTCTGAAGCAAAAGTTAGGTGTCTTGCATCAGTCCTTCAAGCAGCCCCAGACAGGTTAAAGCAAACACACTTCTCTGAGAAGACAATCTCTTTTGCTTTTTCCAGAACTAGGGACCAGTGTCCCACATTCAGAACACAGGCTGCTGTTGTGGAGACCACAACTCAGCCAGGTTGGGAGATGGAACAAGGAAAAGCAAAAGTGCTGTGAAGCTTTAGTGCTGTTCTAACATTACCTTTTTGTTGTTGTTGTTGTTGTTTGTTTCAGTCCTACTTGCTATAAACCTTTGATTATTTTAGAGTTATGAAAAATCTGATTCTGACAGGTTTTGCTCCCCCCCACCCCCAATATTTCTGTGAAGGCCTTGGAGCTACCTACTCTTTTCTGCTGATCGCAATCTTGAAAGGGCGATACATTTTGAATATGTTGAGTTTGCGGTGCCTATGGGAATGCTCAATGTACATGGTCCACTGATAGATATAGGAGTTTGAAGTTTCCTGTTAGGGAGGAGATCTGAGCTATAAATAGAAATGAGAGGTCTTCACCTTGCTGTGGAAAATATAAGGGGTAGATGAGGTCATGGAGGACCCCAGGGAATTTCACCATAGAAGAGGCCACACTGGAGGCAGAGAACTAATGGTAAGAGTACAAGGAAAAGCAGGAGAGTGTGGTAGAGTGAAAACTAAGAAGGTAGAGTTGCAAAGAGAGAAAAATGAGTTCTGTGAAGATGAAATATCTCCAATAAGATGAAACTGAAGTAAGTTGTCCTTGTCATAGATTGAGTCAGTAGATGGTGACATTTGAGTGAAAACAGGAGAGGAATTGGATGGTAATTAGAAAATGATGCAAGGTCACAGATTTATTTTCTTCTTTTTTAAGTTGGCACAGGATTTGAATATGTGAGGTTGGAGTGGTAGGAAGGTCTATGGAGAGGATAGAGTAGAACAGGGATGAATATGGGCCTCTGGGTGGCTTAGTTGGTTAAGCATCTGACTTCGGCTCAGGTCATGATCTCACGCTTCATGAGTTCGAGCCCCACGTTGAGCTCTGTGGTGACAGGTCAAAGCCTGGAGACTGCTTCAGATTCTGTGTCTCCCTCTCTCTCTGCCCCTCTGCTAGTACTCTCTCGGNAAAGAATAGGGATGAATAGAGGAGCAGGGTGTTAAGAGGAAAACAGAAGAATAAAGATCACCAGAGCTGACTTTCATTGCATGGTGGACATTATGTGTTTTAAATCTGGAGATGATATGGGATATGAATAAAAATTTAGAGAAATTTGTAAGTGGGAATTGGAAAGCTGAGGGAAATCATATTGCACGGATTGATTTTTTTTTTTAATGAAGTAGGGAAGATTGTCTTAGAGTAAAAGTTGGGCTGGAGAGACAGAATTTGGGAGAAGGGGTGAAGGCCCGGAATGGTTACTGAAGAGAATGAAAATGTGAAATGGCCAAGGGTAAGAAAAAGAATTGTTATGGTGAGGGCTCCGCTGAGTTTGGAGGCTGATACTGAAATGATACAAGCATGACTACTTAGGATTTCTCCAGCAGGTTATTGTGAATTGTAACATTAGTATATGCTTGGGGCTTTCCTTGGCAGGTAGGAGAAACAGCTGGGAATGAAGTCAATTATAGGTCTCTGTTGCAAGCGTAGTTAGGATGTTCTACCATATAATCCATTGTGGATGGTGGTTAATAGACCAGGAGAAAATGAAAGGATTTGAGGATTGGTTGACTCAATTAGATTAAAGACCATGTAGAGTGGGAGAAAGAGAGTGAGTTTTAGTGGCTGTGATCATAGAATGAGACATTTGTATTTTACTTTAGAGGTTGAGAAGTTCCAGGTGATGAGTGATAAAGTCCAGGATGTGGCCTTGGGAGTTGGTGAGTCAACTCCAAGCAAAATGGTTCTTTCACAATGGCTAAAGGTTACTGATTTTAAGGAAGTCAGAGAACTGTAAGGCTAAGGTATTGGATGATTTTCTTCTATGCTCCCTGAAGCCAGCCTAATGGCATGACTTGGGATGGAGAGGAAGACTGAGCTTTGTGCCAACCTTTTTAATGAATGTGGATGGTTATTAATATTAGTTAATGAACAACAGTGGTTGCAGCCATGCCAAGTTAATTTTTCTTAGATCATTCCTATGGAGATCAAACTATGGTCAGTTTATTTGGAAAAAGCAGATATTAAGTTAGGAAAATGAAACCCATATAAGCACTGTTCATACCATTAATTTATTGTGTAAACATTTACTGGATGCTTTTTCTGGACCTTGAAGTTGATTGTGGCCTAGGGGAGGAGACATACATCTAAATAGATAATTGATTTAGTGTATGAAGTGTTATAGTATATGAATAGTGGTCTCATGTGAGGTATATCCCAAAATTTATTGGATGAGGAAGAAACCATCAAAACTACTTAAATTTATCCATTTCATCATGTGTATTTTCTGTATTTTTGTGTCTGTGTGTGTTATATATATGTTATTTATTTATTAAAATTCTAGTATTTTTCTAAAATTTTTAAAAGTGTTTTAATTTATTTTTGAGAGAGAGAGACAGCATGAGCAGGGGAGGCTCAGAGAGAGGGAGGCTCAGAATCCAAAGACAGGCTCTAGGCTCTGAGCTAGCTGTTAGCACAGAGCCCGACACGGGGCTCGAACCCATGAACCGTAAGATCATGACCTGAGCTGAAGTCGGATGCTTAACCGACTGAGCCATCCAGGTGCCCCTAATTCTAGTATTTTTCTAATTTTTAATGCCAAAGATTTCAGACAATATAAAATGTGTATGTAACATGCAAACATCCATGTGTATGGCATATAGTTTAAGAAATAAAATATTACAGATGCCATTGAAAGCTTCCTTTGTATCCTTCCCTAATCCCATCCCTCTTTCTTTTTCTCCTTCCTCCCCACACTGAATTTGGTGTTTATTATTCACATGATTTTTGTTGTTGTTGCAAGTTTTGAACCTTGTAAAATTGTTTCACACTGTTCTTTCTACAATTTGTTATTTTCCACTCAGCCTTGATTTTAAGAATTACAACATTGAGGAGTGTCTGGGTGTCTCAGTTGGTTAAGCATCTGACTCTTGATATCAGTTCAGGTCATGATCTCACAGTTGGTGGGGTTGAGCCCTGCATCAGAATCTGGGCTGACAGTGTAGAGCCTGCTTGGGATTCTCTCTCTCTCCTTCTCCCTCCCTCTCCCCCTCCATCCCTTTCTCCTTCCTTCCCTCTGCCCCTCTCCTGCTTGTATGCATGCATACTCTCTCTCTCTCAAAAAAAAACAAAACATTAAGAAAAAAGAATTTTCATAATTGATACATTTTAATCAAGTTCATTCATTTTCCCTGCTGTATAATTTTTCATTGTATGACTGTTCTTTCTTAGTTTTGTTGACGGTGAATGTTTAAATTGCTCTAATATTTTGCATAATAAATATTATGTTGTTATAAATATTCCTGTACACATCTTTTTTGAGCTCAGTTATCAATTGCTGTATAACTAGTCACCCAAAAACTTAGCAGTTTACAACAGCAAATATTTGTTATCTCATAGTTTCTCTGGGTTAAGCATCTATGCACAGCTTAACTGGGTGCCTCAGAGTTAGAGTGTCTCACGATATTATAGTCAGGTGGCAGTGGGCCCGCAGTCATCTCAAAGCTCACCTGGGGGAGGATTCGCCTCTCTGCTCACTCATATGGCTGTTGGCAGGCCTTAGGTCCTCACTGGCTGTTGGCCAGAGACATCAGTTCCTCCCTACGTAGCATCTCCACAGGGCAGCCCACAATATGGCAGTTGGCTTCCTGCAGAGTGAATGAGCAAGTGATTGAGAGAGGGAACCCAAGGTGGAAGCCACAGTGTATTTGTAATCTAATCTTGGAATCTCATCACTTCTGCCATATTCTGCTCAGTAGGAGTATGTCCAGTCCACACTCAAGGGGAGGAAATTATATAAGGGTGTGAATAGCAGGAGGTAGGATCAGTGGAGGCCTTCTTAGAGGCTGCCTATCATGTTGGGTCATAGGATACCCATCATCAGCTTTACCAAATGTTGGGAAGGCTATTCTCAAGGTGGCAATTCTAATGTATACTTTCCTAAAGAATGAAACAGACTTTACTAATGTTTAAAATAGGGATTGATCTTGGTGGTTTGTGGTTAGAGGATTGTTTTGTTACTTATAGTATTTAGTTTTGGGAAAGACCAGTGGGAGTTCCAGGTTTCTCTTTGTGTATTGGCAGTTTGTGTGCCTGGTTGGGAGTATATATATATTATGATATCTAGATTTAAGTAAATTAATGCTCATGAAATGGACACGTTATCTAAGAAACATCTGCAAAGAAAAACACAGATTAAATAAGAGGAGTAATGCAAATATATGTTAATTTATACTGAAAAAAATTTTTAATTTTTTTTTTTTAATTTATTTCTAGGAGAGAGAGAGAGACAGCGTGAGCAGGGGAGGGTCAGAGAGAGAGGGAGTCACAGACTGAAACAGGCTCCAGGCTCTGAGCTGGCAGTCAGCACAGAGCCCGACGCGGGGCTCGAACCCACGAACCGCGAGATCATGACCTAAGCGAAAGTCGGACGCTTAACCGACTAAGCCACCCAGGCGCCCCCGAAAAAAATTTTTAAATGTTTTTTATTTATTTTTGAGAGAGACAGAGAGTACAAGGCCGGGGTGGGGGGCGGGGGGAGGTTGGCAGAGAGAGAGGGAGACACAGAATGCAAAGCAGGCTCCAGGCTCCGAGCTGTTAGCACAAAGCCTGACATGGGGCTTTAACTCACAAACCACTAGATCTTGATCTGAGCTGAAGTCGGACACTTAACCAAAGGAGCCACCCAGGTGCTCCTACTTTTTTAGGGAATGATCTCGATAGTATATGGATGCAAAACTAGAGGCTGAAATTCCCTCTCTAGCAAATGCAAGTTAAAATGGTGGAACTGTAGTCTCTTAGCTGTGTATGGGGGAAAAATAATAAAATCTATAATGTTTGACCAGAAAGTCAGCAAAAATATTAGAATCATAGTGATTGTTTCTTTATATACATATATTTCCTTAAACATTTTTTTTTGTTGTTGTTTAATTTATTTTTGAGACAGAGAACGAGTGGGGAAGGGGCAGAGAGAGAGGGAGACAAAGAGTCTGAAACAGGCTCCAGTCTCTGAGCTGTCAGCACAGAACCTGATGTGGGGCTCGAACCCACAGACTGTGAGATTATGACCTGAGCCGAAGTCAGACGCCTAACTGACTGAGCCACCCAGGCGCCCCATATATTTCTTTCTTTATTATTGTTAGCCCAGGATTTAGCACACTTGTTTAATTAGTCTTGATTCTTTTTTTTTTTTGCTCAAGTTAGTTAACATATAGTTGGAGTCTTGGCTTCAGGAGTAGAATCCAGTGATTCATCACTTACTTATAACACCCAGTTCTCATATAATTTTTATTTTTACATTTTATTTATTTTTCATTTTTTTAAAGTTTATTTATTTATTTCGTGAGAGATAGAAACAGTGTGAGTGGGGGAGGGGCAGAGAGAGAGAGAGAGAGAGACAGAGACTCCTAAGCAGGCTCCACACTGTCAGCACAGAGCCCTCTGTGGGGCCCAAACTCAGGAAACCGCGAAATCATGAACCTGAGCTGAAACCAAGAGTTGGATGCTTAACCAACTGAGCCACTCAGGTGCCTCTTACTTTTGTATTTTATATTGACGACTGTTGCAACAATGAACCTTACCCTAATTATATGTTTTTTCCTAATTGTATATTATGTGTTAAAATATTAGCTAATATTAATAGTACATGAACATTATACATGTAAACTAAGTATACGTATATTGGGATACATGGTAGAATTTGTAAACTATTGTATTAAAATCCTAGAAGTATGAAAAGAATACTGTCGGAGTAAGGAGAAGGAAGCAATTGACAGTTCAAAGAAGTCAGGAAAGACTTCACAAAGGAGGTAGATTTTGTACTGGATCACAAAGGACAGATAAGAGTCTAAATGGCAGGAAAAGGATAAAGAGAACATTTTTGGCAGAAGAAACAGCATTGACACTGGAAAGAAAAATGACTTTCCTAGGTGGTTAGAATGAGAACTGTAGGGCAGGTGAAGGAAGTGAGAATGGAGGGGTGAGAGATGGTGGGGATAGCAGCCCCCCCACTCATAGCTAGTGGAGATCGTGAAGTATGACATTGACATGACCTGCTAGAACTAAGGAGTCTTCGTTCTCTGACTGAAAACTGGCTAGCTTGGCACTACAGTACCATCCTTCAGGTCAAGGCTTCAAAGGCCAGTTTTCAACTCCCAGTGTTAAGGAGCAGTGGCTTCCCATTGAGAACTTCAAACTATTGTTGTTGTTTTTTTTCATGAACAAAATAGAGAGTAGGTAAACTTTATTGTTATTAAGCAGCTTTATGGAGATATAATTCACTAGAATAAGCTGCACATATTTAAAAATTACAGTTTGATAAGTTCAGACATAATGTATATACCAGTGACTACTTCACTACAATCAAGATAATGAAACCATTCATCACCTAAAATGTTTTTTTTGTGCCTTTTGGATGAATTTTTAAAGATTTAATACAATATATTAAGATTATATATATATATAATATAAAACAACTTTTGTAGGAAGTTTAGTGAGTGGTCACATTTTAAAATGCTTTCTATTATGAAGACTTAAAAATATACATACAAGTAGTGAGAATAGTAGAATAGACTTCTACGTAGCCTATCACTCAACTTCAATGTGATAAAGCATTTTTGGTGTTAACTATAATAATGCTAATACTTTTCACTTTTATTTTTTACTTTTTTTTTGCTTTCTTACAAATGTAGTCCTTTCTTGAAAAAGCCTGATTATATGAATTCTTCATTTTACAAATGAAGAAATCAAAACCTGAAGACATTGAGTTCCTCAAAAATTTTTTAAAATTATGGCAATGTAGGAGTTGATGGGTAAGAAAAACTGTGTTTGCTAGGTTCTTGCTACTCAAAGCTTTTTAGAATTATAGATTGTATGCCCCACCCTAGAACTACTGGATCAGAAATTGCATTAAAAAAATTTTTTTTAAGTTTACTTATTTATTTTGAGAGACAGAGGGAGAGAACACATGTGCGCACACAGGGGAGGGACAGGGAGGGGGTAAAGAATCCCAAGCAGGCTCCACATTGTCATCACAGAGCCCGACACAGGGCTTGATTTCATGAACCATGAGATCATGACCTGAGAGCCAAAATCAAGAGTTGGACCCAGGCATCCCAGAAATTTTAATAAGATTTTCAGGTGGTCACACTGAAGTTTGAGAAACAATAGTATTGCCTCTTTGGGCAACAATGAAAGTTTAAAATTAAAACTCTTTCTTGAGCCAAGGTTGATGAAAGGGGGAAAAAAATTGGACTCCTGGCTTTAGTTACTGCTTAGTTTATGTTACTGAATGACATCCTGTCTAGAACTATGAGAAGTTAGTTTTTTCTTTAGCTTTCTCTGTGTCACCATTTTCAATTTGTAACAATAAGGACAAAAAAGAATTTTGAGGATAAAATAACTAGTGTCCTAGACTATTATAATTACCTGTTTATGTCTTTTGCCAGGGTTATGTTTGGTCTGTGAAGAGAAAGTAGAACCTCACAGATACTTTTTTTTTTACAGCCCCATAAGTTGATAAAACAAAGCAAAGCACAGAATTCCTTTTATCTCCCACTTCATTCCAAAGATAGCAAAGTTGGGAAACCAGAAGGCAGAATTAAACACTGTTCAATGTGTATACCAAGGGAGGACCTCATGTTGTGTTCAATCTAGCTGGCTAGGAAACCCTTCCATTAGCTTTTTCCTAATGTTTGCACTGAATGAGCCATAACATTTTGAAGGCAACACTGACTGAATTCAGTATTGATGCATTCACTTACCAACTTTTCTGCCTCTGGCAGAACAGTCTCTTTCTAATGGTAGTGTACAAACAGCAGTCACTGGCTTCATCCTCCCTCTGAAGAAAGCCTTGTAATGTTGTTTCTATTGCTATATCCTTTATATGTATGGCCCCATTATAATTCTGTTTTTTGTGCCCACACTCCAGAAACATTTTCTAGATAATTGTTACTTGTTAGTGGAAACCCTTTTGGTATGGTCCCAGATAAAAATCTGTGCAGGATTTAAAAATGTTCTGAGGTGTATAAGATATTAGCGTCTTCACAGAGAGGAAATATTAATGTTGTTCTTTTGATTTGTAATGTTTTCATATATAGCACCTAGCCGTTGTGTTTCCATACCTTTTCAGAAAATTGTTTGGCAGCTGAAAAAACACTTAGATTTCAGAATTTAGTAAAAGAGGTCTTACCAGTCCTTTTACTGCTATTGTATTTTTTCTGATGAAAGTGTATGCTCTAGGTTAACCAGTAAAATAAATGCTTGCAGTTTTACTAGATCCATGGTTCCATAGAGCCTGGTATGTACTCAGTCAGACAGTCATATACTACACATAAACTGCAGTGATTCCAATGGTGCCTTATTGGATCTAAAGAAACTCATATATCTGATCCCATAGTATATTAATGGAGGGCTTTACCTAGTAAGACTATTCCACTGGCATTGACACTGTGAGACTATGGACCATTAATAACAATACAATTTCCATTTTAATGCTAATGGAAAATCTAAAAATAAATTTTTAAAAATGTAAAATAAATCTTTAATATATAAAGTCTCAAAGCAATTTAAAAAATGATTTGTTGAAGTGCTGTCACTTTTAAGTATTGTATTTGAGCTTATGATATGAGGAATATAAAAACACGGTGGTTCTGTATATAGTTAACAGTTGTTGAAAATTTACATCTTCACTATTTTGATCCTTTTTCAATATGATAGACAAGAGTCCTCTTGCATATTCTGGATTGTCTTTATGTAGTTTCAGCCTTGATTCATAAGCTGTAAAGTTTAGTTTGTGCTTTTGCAGTGTTCTGCATGTCTGTTTTATTTGTGGTTAGACAATTACTAATATGTAATGAAAATAGGGTTAGTGTGGGAATAACTCAAATTAAAATTAGATACTGGACTTGGCATGCATTCTGTTCAGAGCCTAGGGTTAAAGTCCAGAGCCACACAGATAGTGGCTCTTCACCTTTCTCTCTTGGTATTTTAGCTTTACTGATGGTTTGAAACCATAGCGGTTAATATGCTTTAGCCTTTGCTTTTACAGATGAGAAATGGATCTTATACTTATATCACCAGGTTTCAAAACTATTTACACTAAGTGGGATGGTTTACTACCTCAGGGGTAGTGCATTAAGCCTATTGCTCTTGAGAATCCATTTTCATCTCTTCTCACCAATTGATGGGACAGATATGACAAGCCTTTAAAGTTGAGTGGAAATTTTCTGTGGGGCGGGCTGTTGTATTAAATTGTTCCTTACCACCACCATGGATGTTGTAAAGACTTGTGAGTGGGTAGCCTATGGCTAAGAAAAGAGATATATTGTTTGCAGTAGGGAGGCTGTAAGGGCTAATATATAGGGAATAGTTTTCTTCCTATCTGCTCACTATTTCCTTTTCCTTCTTTAAATCGTAACTTGAGTCCATCCACTCCAAAGAGGTTTTCTTGATTATCCAACACTGGAAAGTTAGTCAAGTTATTAATTGTGTGTAATACTATGAGAGGCCATATTTGAAGAGAAACTGTATAGTCATTAGCCATATAATTCCAAATTTGCACCAATATATGTTTATATTTATGTTTACCATATTTAGTTTAGGTTTTGTGTGTTTATGTTGATTATTTTTTACAGGAGAAATGGATTATCTAATTCNTGGGGTTCGTACTATGAGCTCCTGACCTGAGCAGAAGTCGGACGCTTAACCGACTGAGCGACCCAGGCGCCCCACTCTGTTCATTTTCTTAATCAGTAGAATTCTAACATAGTGACTAAGAAAAATGTCGAAAGAAAATATCCATAAAATAAGCTTTAAAAATAGTCACTACATTAAAAAGCCTTGATTAGTATTTTAAGGATTTATTTAGAATAAAGAGTAGAAGTTTGAAATGTGGCAGAAGTTTCCAATAACATTTAAGTTACTGATCAGCGAATATTTTTTTAAATGAGGGCTCCTTTAACTTGCTGGAATTAGTTATATGCTCTAAATGACACAGTAAAGACACAGGAATCTTTCTGCCTCATCCTTTCTCTTATTGAACTTAACTTTAGTGTTCAGAATGTCCTCCTCAATTAGAATTTTTTAACAGTTCATGAATTTGGTCTCTGAGTTACTTTATCTCTACTGAAGGTGAGTTATTTAATTCTTAGAAAATCAGATCAACACATTTAACTATGTTTGTAAAGATCAGGAATTCTTAAGGAGAATTTAATAAGCTTTCCTGTCCAGCTGTAGTTATGATCATGAACACCATATTAACATAACAAAAGTGACACTTTTTTTTTTCTCAAATCAAGAAATACTCCTTCAGAATATGCATCCAGGCACAAGGTGACTCTTATTTATCACAGACCCTAAGAGAAATAGCAACTGATTTTATTTTTGTTGCCCTACTGTGGATTCACAGATTTCTATGTGACTCTTCATAATATGTTTTTGGGGAACAAAATTCATTGTAGTCTAAATGCAAACATATGTTTCTGTATATTAAGCAAGTATTTTAATACATTATTATTACTTGAGCTGATAACAAATAGTCATCTGTCAGTGAACTAAAAAGGTACAAAGTTCACAGTAATTCTTAGATAGCTTAGTAATTACCCAGACAGCTTGTTGGAAAAGCTGTTTAAATCTGGGATTATGAAATACACTGATGGCTATTTTACTCCCATGGATTTTCAAAAGATTGTTAGTACATTTGTGTATAATTATACACAAGTTCTCAGAGTCTTCATTAATGAAATTTATATTCTAAGTCAGCATTGATACCCCTTATAAATTTTATTGACTTCTCGCTAAACACATACTTTTCTGTCTTTTCCTCCTCTTATTCCCCTCTCCACATTTCTTTGGGAAAAGAAAATCACAAAGCAGTATGGTGATCATTAATACTTGATTTATTTTTCAACAAATATTTGCCAAATAAATTTCTTTGGGTTCTGGAGACTTCTTGAGGGAAGAGGATATGAAAAGATGGAAGAGAAAAGAAATTAACTCTACAAAAACAGAAACTTTACTATGTTTTTTTCATTTTCTAATTATTGTTACTTTATATCATGCCTTTATGTGTTCCTGCCAACACATATACATGAATTTACCATAGCAGCTGTGGTAGTTAATGGACTCTTAAAAGTCATGTTTGGATATAACTAAACAAATATGTATTCGTTCCCTTCTAATGAAATTACCCTTAACTGCCATCTTAAAAAGAAAGCCAGCTCCCGATTTGTTTAACTAGATTATTTTAAATAACACATACATATATATTGCTTTAGTATTAGCTTTTTAAAAAAGACTATTAGAACAGACTTAACTCTTCTAACGTTTTATTTCCATTCTTAAAAATACTTAATTTGCTATATTTTCATTTAGCTTTTTTATTTCCTAAGGTTATTTGCAGTTGTTTTTCTGTTTACCAATCCAAAAATTCCTGCACATCTCCATTCTGATACTAAATCATCATTCAGCCACAATTTCAGTGTTTCAGTTATTTGTCTTCTCATTTTAAGGTGATACATTTTATTTTTTTTATTTTTTCTTTTTTAATGTTTTTATTTTTATTTATTTCTAGGAGAGAGAGAGAGAGACAGCGTGAGCAGGGGAGGGTCAGAGAGAGAGGGAGTCACAGACTGAAACAGGCTCCAGGCTCTGAGCTGGCAGTAAGCACAGAGCCCGACGCGGGGCTCGAACCCACGAACCGCGAGATCATGACCTAAGCGAAAGTCGGACGCTTAACCGACTAAGCCACCCAGGCGCCCCTAAGGTGATACATTTTAGATCATGAGGCAAAACTTAGATGACCAGAAGTGACATTAATTAAAGAAGCAAAAAAGTTTCTTCTGCTTTAGGGTTTGTCTATGCTTAAATATGAACACCATTTCCCCTCTATAATATTGTTTCATTACCTGCAATCTGTTTTCCTTACTGACTCATCCTGAAGCAGCGTTATTGTGTAGGCAACGTTTTCTTTTCCTGGGCATGGATATAATTAGATGAAGATGTGTCGAGTAGACTGAGTATTAGCAGATAATTCTCAATTTTGAAAGGCATATGTAATCAAGTTTATAGAATGGGATAAAAATGTCACGAGTTAGAATTTATTGGTAATTTTCTATGTGTTTATAACATCTTTGACCCATAGAACTGAGTTTTCACATCCTTTTAAATCAGAGAGAACTGTACTCATTAAATTTAATTCTGTCTTAATTTTTGTCACTTTATTTTCTAGGATGTATCCATTCAGTATATTTTTCTGATTTCTTCTTGGGAGGTAAAGCTTCACAAATCAAGTAACCCCATTGTTTCCATCATATTTATTATTATTATCATTATTAGCTCCAATTATTGCTGTGATAGTAATAACTATTATAGTATTAAATACTGCAAGATATTTGAGCTTAAAGCTGTAATAATAGACCACCAGATCTTAACAACATGGTATTTGGTTTCTGTTTTAGCTATGAACTCAGTGATGCTGACTGATTGAGCTGTGCCACTTCAAAGAAACATCACGGAAATTTATACTGAAAAGATAAATAAGGGTGTGATGCCAGTAAGAGAGCTTAGATGTGTAGATAATGAGAAAAAAGCCAAACTAAGCTAGCAACAGTTTCCTGCCTCAAATTCCTCACAGAATGAAGCAGGGTAAAAATAGTTTAGGCGAGTCCTTTGGTGGTATATATATTCCACTAAGAAACTCTTAGGAAGTCTTCCATTGTAATGTTGATCCAGAAAGCAGTTCTTTCATGTGTTAGTCTTATAATTCTAAATTCTGTGTCTTGTGGTAAATTATTATGCCTAGTAAATTAGTATGCCAATAAAAAGTGTTTGCATCATTATATCCATTTGGGACCTTACTACATGGAAAACCCTAGAAATCAATGTATCTGTTATTTCTAAACACAGATATGTTAACTAGCATCATCTCAACACCTCAGTGAAACAAAGTGGCTGGAATGGCTATTGCTAATAGAAAAATGGTTCTCTCTTGGGGAAATTTTTTCCTGGTTTCATGGGGTGTTTACTAACAGTAATCATTTCAACATGTAAGTTGTATTCTTTCTTTCATTTAAAGGTTTTAGCAGGAACACTAATCTGAGCACTAGGAATTAATTTAGGTTTTCATGGAATATTTGTTGAATTGAATTTATACAGCTCCTTCTATTTCCTTATGAGCTAGATAAAATGCAGTTTGTATATATTAATATTAGATTAATATGAACAATAAAATACCTTGAATGTGCTTTTGATTTTCAAGTACCTCTCTGCATCCTTCCAGCATTTTTTCTGGGCTTCAGGCTGCTGAATTAGGCTGCTGTGTCTTCAGTCAGCACCATTCCATTGGCGTGTCTGTCTATGTGAGATACAACACTGTATTCTAGACAGGAAGAATTTTCAAGTCGTTCTCCTATTTCCCTTGCCAACAACTCTGCTTCCCTTTGTTTTATGTAACTTTGGGAATGATTGAGTAAAAGGATTTCCTTTGAAAATTAGTATATGATTTCAGTATTTTGATATATCTCTTATAATAATTTTCTCTACTATTAACAGAAGGCCATGAAAATTACAAACTTGTAAGAAAATGCTGTTCCTGATAAAGGTTTGCTGCAGAAGTTTCTCTGCTCATAATAAAATTAGTGATGTATGTTATCGTGTCGTCTCTTTTCTCACATTCTGTCTCTGTGTTTGAAGCTAGTAAATTCTCTAGCATTTCCCCTCATAGCTCGCATGTGTTTTTTAAAATCATCTTTTCTGGACTCACATACCCTCAGGTTTTTGAATTTTTAAAGAATATTTTTCTTCCCCCTTTCTTTCTTTCTTTCTTTCTTTCTTTCTTTCTTTCTTTCTTTCTATCTATCTATCTATCTATCTATCTATCTATCTATCTATCTGTCTATCTATCTCTCTATCTATCCATACATACATACATACACACATACACATACATAGGGACATATACATGCATATTTGGAATATTTTTTCTGAACTGTATATAAAGAAGTTATTGACATGATCCAATGTTAACACTAAAAACTTCAGTGCGCATTTTGTAAAGACAAAGATATTCTCTTTTATAACCATAATGCGGTTATCAAAATCAGGAAATTAACAATAATATTTTATTTAATCTATAGAACTTATTCAAATTTCATCAGTTTTCCCATTAACATCTTTTATAGCAAAAAGGATAAAAATTATTGTCCAGGTTCCAAAGTAAGATGAATTACATTTTGTGTCTCTTGTCTCCTTTAATCTGGAACAATTCCTTAATCTTTGTTTTTCATGACATTGACATTTTTTGAGAATATAAGCCATTTATGTTGGGGGATATTCTTTCAATTCAGGATTTTTCAGTGTTTCCTTATAAATAGGTTAGTATACGTTTTTGGCAGGAACATCACATAAGTGATGTTTTGTCCTTCTCAGTGATTAGATCAAGAGATGCAAGGTATCTCTGTCACATTATTAGTGATAATAACTTTGATCATTACCCTCAGACTTTTATTTATATAATTTTTACAAGTATAATAATTTTTATTGAAGTATAATTGACACAAACTGTACACAGTTACCTCCAGTTTTTAATGTATCTGGTGAGTAAAGTTAATGACCTTATAAGGTAGCCTTACAAATTGTGTTTGAATTATAGGAACTTTAAGAAATGTCAGGGCCACGTAGTGGCCTGGTTTCTCAACAAAGTCAAGGTAGGTCATACACGTTATATAAGGGGATGAATAACATGTAAAAGAACAGACTGACTTTGGAGTCTTTATCTAGTCTGACTGTTGGGCATATTTGTTGTGACCGTGGCCTTTAAAATGTAGCTTCCTCATCTGCTGCATTTGCTTGAGTTATATTAGTAGTCCACTCTCAGATCAGTCTTAGGGATAAAAAAAAAAATCCCTGAATTGGTTATAGACTATATATTGGTAATGAATTTATAAATTAAGTTATAATTTACAAATATAGACTTCATTCAGTATGAATTAAGATTCCTTGCTCTGTATATTTCTTGTAAGAGTTTCTAAAAATTAGAATTTCAGAATAGGAAGAGATCTTACCCTTCACAATGCAGAGCTTTCCAAGCAGTATGAGATAATGAACCTCTTAGTCTCTGAGCAGCTGGGCTGGCCCTGGGATACCTGGAGCCCTTGTACTGGTTGCCTGGGTCTGCAAGCAGTCTTTTTTATCCTAATGCACTGTATAAATATTACCATTTTTCTTTTTTTTCTTTTTTAATATTTTTATTTATTTCTAGGAGAGAGAGAGAGGCAGCGTGAGCAGGGGAGGGTCAGAGAGAGAGGGAGACACAGACTGAAACAGGCTCCAGGCTCTGAGCTGGCAGTCAGCACAGAGCCCGACGCGGGGCTCGAACCCACGAACCGTGAGATCATGACCTAAGCAAAAGTCGGACGCTTAACCGACTAAGCCACCCAGGCGCCCCTATATTACCATTTTTCTATGGACACCATGATATGAAGGGATAAGGAGGTACTGACTTTGTCCAACAACTCATTTAATCTTTAAATCTCCTCTGCTGTATCTCTGCTAAATGATCATTGATCCTAGCTTTTTATTCAATGAATACTTTAAACTGAATTGTGTGCCAGGTACTGTGCTAGATATCAGGAATATAACAATAAATACGACAGATAAGCTGCTGCCTACTCAATGTTTACATTCTGTTAGGGAAATAGACAAATCCAAGTAAATGAATAATAAAGCATGGTAATTTAAGATTGGAGAAGGTGCCATGGATGAAATGAACAGAGGGATGAAAGAGATATTAGTGAACTTTAGGTGGATTGTTTATTTTATTATTTATATTTTTATTAATATAATATGTTGTCAAATTGGCTTACATATAGCACCCAGTGCTTGTCCGAACAAGCGCCCTCCTCAATGCCCATCACCCTTTTCCACTCTCCCCTAGGTGGATTGTTTAAAGAAGATATTTTTGAAGAAGTATCCTGTGACTGACTGAGACTAGTAGGGTTAGAATGAACAGGCTTAAAAAGATAGAATATACTAGGAAGAGGGACTAACACGTGCATAGGCCTGAGTGTAGGGAAGGACTCCCTGTATTTGAGGGTCAGAATGGGCTCAGGGGTGGCTGGAGCATAATGTGTGAAAGGGAGAATGGTATGAGATAAGGTTGGGGAGATGAGCTAGAGCCAGATCATGCAGGGCCTTCTGGCCATAGTGAGGATTTGGGATTTTATTATAAAGAGCAGTGGGAAGCCTGTGAAGGTTTTGTAGGCATAGCCTTTGTTAAGATTCTTAAACCCTCTAAACCCAGATTCCTTATCTAAAAGGCTTACTTGTGTGTTCCCTCTCTCATAGGGCTGTTGTGAGGCCTATATGAGTGAACTCATGTATGTATCAGTGCCTAGTTTACCCTTACAACTATTATTATTAGAAATATGTTTTCTATTTTAGGGTAGTGACAGTTCATCAGACTGCTCTCATTATTAAATATTCTTCACAACTGTGGTTCTGTGCTTACCAGTAAGGTTTTTGATTATTAATTTGATTTCCCAAGTACCTTGACACTAGGGGTTGAATGAAGTCCTATGAGTAGGATATGTAAGTATTTATGTTAACAAAAAGAGACATCTCTTTACATCTCAATACAGTTCTATTCTGGTTTATATAACAGTGGTTTATGAATTGAGTATTAAATCTCATCTCTGGAAATATGAAATAAAGTCCACTTACAGATCAAGTGTAGATAATATTTAAATAACAAGTCTATTTTCTGGACGTTGAAGACAAAATAGGAGATTCTTGATGGTGGTAAATCACTAAATACAGTATTTATTTTCAAACCTCTTGTTAGTCTACAATTTCAACATTTTTTTAGTGGAAAAATATGATATGTAGTGTGAATAATGTGGGACTGACAGTATCCATAAAATTGTTGCTTAACAGGTTCGTAAGTAGCACCCTTAATTTTCTTTGTCTAACTTTGGAGTATTTTCATTATTCGCACAAGTTAAAGTCACCTCAAACACTGACTTAGGCAATCCTGAATCATTGGTCCTAAGGGAAATATAGGATTAGGTCCTTGCAAGTCTCTGAACTTCACATTTCTAAATAAGTCAGTGCATAACCTTGTCTTATATGTATTTCTTTTTAAAAAGACCCTTATTACATTGATATTATTGATTCATTAACATTGAGCTCACGGCCAGCAGCATTGTAGCTCACACATGAATGAAAGTTTTCTAACATACGTATTTTCTCTGTAAGGCACGACCCACTCTTCTTGTATTTAGGAACACTAGACAGCACTTCAATACTATGCTTTCTGGTCATTTTAAATAGAAATATCCCCAACAAAGAGCATAAAAATGTGAAAACCATGACACTAAATAGACTAAAAGGGATACTTGTTTACAGCATGGAAATAAATAAGAAAGAGGAGCGTTGTCCTGTTCAACCTCAGCTCGAAGCACAAACGTCTGGTAACTCAAAGTTTTTTCCCCTCTGAGCGAGTACATATCTGTAAATGACCATGAAAGCACCTGAGTGGTGATTTTGGGATTACAAATAAATTTTAGTGAGAAGGTAAATTCACAAATGCAGTTTCACTGTAATTGTTTAATTTAGGGAAACAGTTTTTTTTTTTAACATGTATTTTTAGAGGAGAGATATGATATAGATTAACGTTTGATTCATTTTTCTTATACTACTTTCTGTCTTGATACTGATTTTTTTTTGACCAAATAATTCTATGGTTCTAGCTATTTTCTTTGTAATCATTTGGTTCTCTTTGTGATTCTATTGCGAGTGTACTTCTGAGGATAGCCTAGGTTCTTCATATTCCTAAACACAATTACTATCTTAGTAAAGAAACAAACAAACAAGGACAAATAAACTTTAGAACTTAGAAGACAAAGTAGAATATCTATAACCTCAGAGTATGGAAATATCTCTTAGGACACAAAAATTACAGTTTGAAAATGAAACAATTGATAAATTATCATCTATAAGTTATATTTAGTTACATTAAAATGGAGAATTTTGGTCCTCAATATAAACCATGAAGAAAATGAAAGTATAAGCCACAGAGTGGGAGAAGACACTGTAGCGTATATCACTTGATAAGTGATTAATATTAGGATATATAAAGAATTTCTATGCATTATTAAGAAAAAACCTAGTAGAAAAATGGACCAAAAAAACTTGGTTGCTTAACAAAAGAGGAACCATAAGGAATACAGTCAGTTCTACTGCAATGCTTGTTTTGAAAATGGGAAGGTGTTCCAATGTGATTGATCTATTATGGGATAATTTGGGCATAATGCAGATTTTGCATTTGCTTATGTATGAATTCACCCTTGAGAAACACTGGGTGAATGCAAAAAACTGCACCTGTCTGAGATGAGCCACATAAGAAAATGCAAAATACACACTCCTCAAACATTTTTTCAGCTACCTGCATTCAGTGAGTGTGGTATGAGTCACCCCCAACCTGTCCACATCCAGTGTTGGAATTTTCTGTCTGATTTCAAATAACCCTCCTTCCACCACTTTATAGTAGCTCACAAGTTGCATCCTTTGCAACATTCACCTCTCTAAGCAAACTCTGGGTCTATTTCAAAGTGATATGCTCTGTTCATTGTATTACATATGTATTTCTTAATCATTTTACATGTATAAAACTGAGCTATCTTTATTAGAGTCCTACTTTTTTATTAATAGGTATCACTTATTCCTTTTTTTCCCATGAGCTCTGTGTTTTTAATGGCACTTTTTCTTTTCTTTTCTTTTTTATAGCTCAGTGATTTTAGGGATACATATGTTGTACTATAGTAGAACTGACTGCACATATAGTATGATTCTTTTATATAAAATTCAAAGACATGTAAAACTAAACTTGTATATGAATGTGGATAAAACTCTAAAGGGGATGAAGGAAGGGGTCAGGGATGGGATTGGGGAGTGATGCACAGAATTCTGTCAAAGATTACATTAGATTGTTTCTTCAACTGGATAGTAGGTACAATGGGCGCTTATTATTTTTATACCATACATATACTTCATTGAGATATAATCCACATGCCTTGAAATTCACACATTTAAAGTGTCCAATTCATTGGTTTCCAGTATATCCTCAGAGTTGTACAACCACAACCACAATTTTAGAGCACCTTTATCACCCCAAAAAGAAACTGTATGATTGTTAGCAGTTACTTTCCATTTTCCCTATGACCCCAGCCCTGGGCAGCCACTAATGTCCTTTCCATCTCTTTGAATTTGCTTATTCTACACATTGCACATAAATGGAATCATACAATATGGGGTCCTTTGTGACTGACTTCTTTGATTTAGCAGAATGTTTGAAGCTTCATTCATGTTGTCGTGTGTATCAGTGCTTTATTTCTTTCTATGGCTGAATAATAGTCCAGTATATGTATATAGCATATTTCATGTACATACTCATCAGTTGATGGACCTTTACATTGTTTCCTCTTTTTGGCTATTATAATAATGCTGCTATGAATATTTTTATACAAAATTTCATATAGTCATAATGTTTCTATTTCTCTTGAGTATATACCAATAAGTAGAATTGATGGGTCATGTGGTAACTCTTTGTTTAATCTTTTGAGGAACTGCCAGACTATTTTGCATAGCTCCTGCACCATTATACAATCCTACTAGCAGCATACCATATATATACTTTATATATTTTTTAAATATATATACACTCCATACATTTTAATACTTTTCAAAAAAGATAGTAGGGACAGTTGAAGTGGGTTACTATCTTTTTGTCTTTTTTTAAGTTTATTTATTTATTTTGAGAGAGAGAAGGAGACTATGAGCAAGGGAGGGGCAGAAAGGAAGAGAGAGAATCCTAAGCAGACTCTGCACAGTTAGCACAGAGCTCAATGCAGGGCTCAAACCCATGAACCATGCAATCATGACCTGAGCTGACTCAGTTAGCAACTGAGCCACCCAGGTGCCCCTATCTTTTTGTCTTTAAGTGCAGAAATAGATGTTGGGATGAGAGACTGTCCATAGTTAGGGAGTCTGTCAGATGATAAGGTTTAGTTCAACATTTGGTGTTCTGATCACTGGATCTTTGTAGAACCCTGGGTTAATTTGGGGAGTAATAAAACTTTGTCTTCAGCAGACTTCCCATAATTTCTTCTGAATCTCTCCTCATTTATTCTCTTTTCTTATAGGTGCTTCCTGATTTTGTGCCATCCCTCTGAAGGCCTAGTTGTACAGGTTCCCAAATGACCCCTCCTTTCTCTTTGCTTTTATAAAATTTTCATTTTCTCAGTGTTTGTCTCTCAGAGGCAAGTCTCTTATACTAACTTAGTATCGACTGATGTTAGGTTAATGTTTTACAATTGTCAAAGGATTTCCAATTTAAATGATAAGTTTGTTCAACTCACACTCTATCTCTCTCTCTCAAAAATGAATAAACATTAAAAAATTTTTAAAAACTATAAGATAATTTTGTTCAAAAGAATATATTTTATGAGGTAATGTTAAGCTTCCAAGGCAGGAATGAGTAGATGCATGTGCTCATGTGTTTGTGTGTGTGTGTGTGTGTGTATGGGGATAAATAGCTCTTTATAGTACCCAGTAACTCATACATGTAATTCTGTTTCCAGTGAGATATCTTTATACAGCTTCATTCTGACTATGCCTGACTCTACTTCTAAGTGCCTTCTTGTGTGAAGTAGGCCTCTTTGGCCAGTTTTCACTGACCTCAGACTCTAGTGGACTTTTGGATATTTCTGTATATGTAGTTACTCAGCATCTTTTGAATATCTGTCTTCTCTTAGGGGAAATGCTACTTTTAGTTCTGTATCCCCGAGCTAGAAGACAATCTCCTCATCTTTTTTGAAGCCAGGGCTCAGGCATATGATCCAGACCCAGCCACTCAGCTGCAGTCATTTGAATTTGGAAGAGAAAAGTGTGAAGAAGATGGTACAGTATGGAATCTCTTCCTAATGAAGGTGGCAGAGCTGGCATAGAGATTGGCCTTCATGGGTGTAAATGGTGGGGCCCTTAATCACTGTGCCTTTAGCTCCCAAGATGTGAGGAGTGGTTTCAGTGCCCAGTGGCAGTCTTGCATGAGAATTTGGGTGTCGTTGCAGGTTACATAGGCATTGGGCCCTCTGGGAAATTCTAAAAGCTCTATAATTTTTCAGAAGTGTCTCTTCTGCTTAAACTGGCTAGAATTGTCTTTATCTCTTGCTTGATTCCTTAGACTCTTTCTTAACTGATGTTTAAATCATTCTTTGGGTAATAAACATGAGGTCCAGATCTTACTTGGCTGGAGAAGGAAGGTTTGCCTAGTAGCTTCTCAATTGGCCTTTAAGAAAATATATATGTCTTATAAACTCTTGAAAGCATACAGAAAGTTAGTGAAAAATAAAACAAACAACCATATACCCACATCCAACTTCATCAAATGTATACATTTAGTTACATTAGCTTTAGCTTTTTTAAAGGAGTAAAACATTACAAATGTAGTCTACTTACTTGGCTCTTAATTGACTACATTTGCTTCTTTTCCATCTACAAACTTAAGAGTTTCGCATTCTATTTCTATTATTTTAGTGGGTATTAGTATGCATTTTTGTCTTACCAAAGTCCAATGTTAATTTAGTTATTTAGTCTCTTACCCTTCTGATCAATACTAGGACTCAAATTGTTTCAGTCATCCCTCCTGCCCATCTTACATACATATATGTAGGTTGCAAATAACAATAACAAGATTTCTTTGTTATATAACAAGAGGCTCAAACTAATACAATTTAGTCAGCAACTCATTAATATTGGGACCACTGTCTCCAGTTTTCATGGCCAATGAGAGCCCTTTAGGCCGTCTTTTATGTCATTTTGATATACCTTTATCACTTCTTGAGCCATTCCTTACATTCTGGTCCATCAAGATGTTCCAGGCTCACCTTGTAGTTTCATCGCCCCAGCCCTGGAATCAGCCATATTCTCTAAGTATCCCGATTCCTTTTAGTGGAGAATGGCGTTTAGAAACCAAGATTTACGTACTAGGTGAGTTCATTGCTACTGGGTGTTGCTGCTTTTGTGCCTCCTCAGTGAAAAAATCTAGAGAACACACACACACACACACACACACACACACACACGGAACAAGTTTAAATCAATATCTGTTTATCTAGAACACCATGACTCCATCTCAACACCACAAAACTCATTGTAATTTTTTCCTGTTTCTTGTTTGTAACTCCCTTGTTTTGATAGTGTGAAACCTGATTTTCATAAACTAAATATATTTAATTATTAGATTGGTCCCCTCTAATTATAACTAACCTCCTATCACTGCTTGCCTCTCCTCCCCTCTTATTATTTTCTTATTTTCTTAGGCTCCAGTACTCTAGGATGGTTCAATCCTTCCCCCAGCTCTACCCCAACCAATGAATATTCTCGTGTCCCTATGTGGGTTTCCCAGAGCCCACAGTAGGCCATCATTGATAACCATGCAGATTGTCTCCAAAACCCCCTTGGGGAACTGCCAACCCTGCTTGGGTGTGCTTCCTTCTCCACCTCCATTCACACATCTGCCTTTCTTAGCCCTACCTGAACCTTTGGGCTGAATTAAATAAATTCTTCCTTCTTTCCTTCATCTTCCCATCCCTTCCTTCCATCCTTCCTTTCTCTGGTTTCTCAGGTCTTCCTGTCTTTAAGGATATCACTGATGATATTTTAGATTGTTTTTTAATTTTTTCCCTACTACCTGCATTGTCTCTTTTCTTCTGAATTATATGTATTTTTCTGTTTGTTTTAGTTTAGCATTTATGTTAGAGACATTCCTCAAATATCTGGTGATCCTTATCTGCTTATTCATTTAGTCCTATGGCTTTAAATATGAATATGCTGATGGTTCCCAAAATTATATTGCCACTTTGATCCTTTCCCCTGAATTCTGGGCTCATCAAGTTTCCTGCTCAGTATCTCCACTTGGATATCTAATAAGCATCCAAAATCAGCATATTCAAAATGGGATTCTTGATTTTCTTTGTAAACTTTCCCTTCCTTATTTTAGTAAAGGCTAGCATCACTGATTTAGTAGCTCAGGCCAAAGAAGCTCTGGGGTCACCTAGGTTTTTCTTTTTCTCTTGCAGTCAGTATTCACTTCATCAGCAAGATCACTTGGTTGTTTTTTTTTTTTAATTTTAATGTTTTGATTTTTAGGTTTATTTATTTTTGAGAGAGAAAGAGAGCACAAGCAGGGAAAGGGTAGAGAGAGAGAAAAAGAGAGAGAGAGAGAGAGAGAGAGAGAGAATCCCAAGCAGGCTTCCCACCATCAGCAGAGACCCTCATGCAGGGCTCAAGCTCACTAACTGTGAGATTATGACCTGAGCCAAAATCATGAGTCGGATGCTAAACCAACTGAACCACCCAGGTGCCCCACTTTAAAAAAAAAAAAAGAATCTGAAAGGACAAGAAACAAAGACATCCCAGTAACAATGTACACAACTAACACCCAGGTCTTAGTCTCTAATACCATTCTGTATTTAAGAAAACAAGCACCTTGGAGAACTGGATGATTCTAGAGCTGGGGCAGGGTGGGTATAAGATGATCCTGGAGTATCTTGTTATGCCCTGGTGTATGGAAGTGCTGAAGGAGACGGGGGCATGTCACAAGGACATAGGGGCCACTTGAAGAGCTTCCACTTGCCAAATCTGGTACAGTTTGAGCTCCAACATAGTTAAATACAGTAATGGATTATAAACCATTGGAAACAAGAAGAATTCATGAATTCACAATTATAAGGACAGAAAGATACATAAATGGGTGAAGAGGGGGAGCTTTTACAGTCAAATGCAGAGACTAACTGGTAAATGTGGAAAGGCTGCTGGAATTGGAAAATCATCATTTCATAATCATTACAGTTAAGATTGGATCAAGCAGAGTCATCAACAAATTCTAATATAGGGAGAAATTTTTGTTTAGGAGTAGAATATTCATGTGGCTTTAAAGCGTCTCCCCGGAATAGAGTGAATCGGGAAAAAGTAACATTAGTAGGACAGCATAGAAATTAGATAATACCTTGACCAGGTGAACAAATTAACAGCACCAGTAAGGGATAGATGAGCATTCTGTGCCTCCAGATGTGATACCCTGAGAACATTACAGTATCACCTGTGCATCACCGAGAAGACATAATCTGAATCTAATCATGAGGGAATGTCAGACAAACCTAAAATGAGGAGCATTCTAATTTTAAAATGAAGGGAGAGGACTTTATTCTTCAAAAATGTCAATGTAATAAATGTTCTGGACATGTTCCAGATTAAAGGAGCCTAAAGAGATTGACAGCTAAATGCAATATCCAATCCTAGCGTGGATCCTGAGCTGGAGGGGATACAATGCGAGGACATTATTGGGTCAACTGACAAAATTGGAGTACAAACAGTAGATTAGATGAAAGTATTGTATCACGTTAAGGTTATTGAAGTTGATAACAGTGTTGTGATTATGTGAGAGAATATCGCATTTTTAGGAAATACTGAAGTGTGTAAGGGAAAAGGACCATGATGTATGTAACTTACCCTCAAATGGTTGAAAAAAGAAATTCTGTGTATATAAACATGGGCGTGTGGTGTGTCTGTGTGTGTGTGCATGCACTTGACAGAGAGGAGTAACATGTTGATAATAGGAAAATAGGTAAATCTAGTAAAGGATGTATGAATGCTCTTTGTACTACTTTCATTTTAGCTACTTTTTAATAAGTTTGAAATTATTAAAAGTAAAAACAAAAGCATAACCCAAATCTCACTCCTTCTCACTTCTTCCTCCTTTTGTCAAACAACTTCATGTCTTGCTTGGACTACTGTAATAGCCAACCAGCTGATCTCTCTGCTTCCATCCGTGCTGCCCTGCAGTCATTTCTTCACACAACTGGCAAAGGGATTCTTTCAGAGCATAATTCAGATAATATCGCTCTTCTTCTCGTGGCTTACTATTTTACTTGACATAAAAATTCACTCCATAACTATGGAGTCTTTAAGGCCTGTGTATTGTGGCCTATTTCACCCTCTCTGATATTACCCCTCTCCCCCATCACTCTCATTTTTGTTCCCACTGAACTGGCTCTCTGTTCCTCCAGTAGGCCAAATGTATTCTTTCAGGGCTGTATACCTGCTCCTTTGTCTGCCTGAAACACTCTGCCCAGATATCTGTGTGGTTCCCACTCTCCCTTCTGGCCTTTGCTGCAATCTGTCCTCATCAGAGCCACTTTCCCTGACCTTCCCAGTTAAAACAACATTCTTCCTCCCCATACCCATTACACTCTGTTCTCCTTTCCTGCTTTATTTCTATTTCTGTTCTACATTACGTATTTGTTTATTGTCTCTTTTCTATTTAGAATGTCAGCTCTGTGAGAATGGACCTTCATTTTGTTCACTGCTGTATCCCCAGTGCTTAGAACAGTATCTCAGTAAATGCTTGAGAAATGGAAGAATAAGCTTCTGGGCACGTAAAAGCTGATTGAAAACTCACTGTGTGTGAATGGAGCTTCTTGGTTTTGGTAGTTTTCACTATAGGGTAATGGGTTTGGTGTGTGGACATCCAGCTGTCAGATCTGTGTCTCCAGGTCAGTCAGTTCCTCTGAGAGGTCTCCACCGATTTCCTGGCTGGAAAGGAAGAGAAGGTGGAAGTGGTCTGTACATCTGGCTCCTGATGTTCTGGGAACAAAGCGGGGCTCTGTCTTGTCTCTTTTCATGCTCCTTGTTCTTGGGAGATTTGTATGCTTCCCGTTGCCATTTTATTGTCCTTGTAGTAGGGTTCCAGTTAGGAGTGGAGGCAAACAAGTGTGTTCATTTCATCAGTCTAGTTGGCTCTTTCAAGATCCTAGATTCTTTCAATATCTTACATTCTTGTATCACAACTAAGAAAACTTCTGCTTGTTCTTATATGATATGAGGAAACTATATCAAACTATAATTGACTTGGGAACAGAAAGCCCTTTGCTCCCATTGAAATCATGCCTGTCAGTTGAAAGGAGAACTCTCAAATGAGAATGTTTTAGCCATTAGCCACTTGTGGCAATTTGAAGGCTTAAAATGTGGCTTGTTTGAATTGAGGTGTGCTGTGAGTCTCAAGTACACACCAAATTTTAAAAGACTGTCAACAATGAAAATATGTCATTAATTGACTCCATGTTGAAATGATAATATTTTGGATATATTGAATTTAAATATGATATTAAGGTTAATTTCATCTGTTTCTTTTTGCTTTTTAAAAGTCTCTACTAGAAATTTAAAATGACCTGTGTGAATTGCATTATAATTCTTTCGGACAGCGCTGCTGTAGAGCTCCAAACTAAGGCAAACATACCTGTCAGTAGTGGTCCTGGACCCTAGAAAGCAATGAAAGGATCAAAATTAGCAGATAGAATTTGTACTCCAAGGATGGACACTTTCATGTTTGAACTTGCTGTTATTGTACTTCCGTATACTTTAGGAAGAGCTATTGCCCGTGTTAACTTTTAACTTTATATAGATTTAAACTTGCCAATTTGGTCCATCTCATTTTTTTGAATGCTAAATTGCTAGTAAAACTCTAGAACAGAACAGGATAGATCCAAACCTTCCCAAACTGTACTGTTCTATTTAAGAGTAGTGCTGTAACCTAAATACACTTGGCTCCCAGGATTTTTAGTCCTATAGAGAAATTCTAGAAGTCGTAAACAGTCTGAAAATGTTCAGCTTTCATAAATATAAGCACCTCTTCTAATTGCATGAAAATAACCTATAGAAAGACTTAGGAGCCGAAACAGAAATGGAGACTACTTTCTTTTGAGTGCCCAATAAATAATATTCATGATTATTGACTAGTACTGGATCAATTTGGCCTCAAAGCTCAATTGATCACACTAGTATTCTTATAGCTATATTGGACTTTTACTTCTCCACAGAGGCACAGATTATAGTCCGTTTGGCATTCATTTTTAATTTTATGAAGAGTGTTTCAAATTAAAACCTCCTATCAGATCACTCTCCCTCCTCTGAGACATTAATGTGGTCCTTATATAATTAAGCCATCCACCATTCAAGCCGATTAACAACTTCCAGGATAAGAATTTGAGGTTGAAAACACTATTCCCAATTGCCATTCTTCAGCCTGAAGGATTAGGGAATTACAGCCCCTCGTTTCTGACTCATCTTTTATCAGAATACTAAAAGATAAAAATCATTCTTATTTCTCACTTCCACTCCTTTTTCCTTACTTGTGTGCTTAGGAAGATAATTTTTCCTCAAGACCTGAAGAATTATGTCTATTTTTTTCTAAAGGTTGAAAGATATCAGAGTAGGTAGCCAGATTTTTATGTCCCTCAGGCTAACTTTCTGGGTCAATCCATTTTCAAAAGGATCCTTTTCAAGTAGTTAGCAGATAATTTTAATATAAAAGTATTCCCCTTTCACAGTTGAAGAAGTTCTCTAGTCTCTTCTCTGTCTTTCCTTCTCTGGTCTCATTCTTCAGAGAACACATTTCATTTCATCCTTCTGTTTTTAACTTTTCTGCTAGTTACCCACCTGAAATTTAAGTTGTATTTTTAAACTAGGTATGTAGTTTTTTCATGATGAGCAATTTGGTGTATTTATATTATCTCCTACCTCCTTTCTTCCTTTCTCTCTAGTTTTATAAGTTATAATATTATTTTTAGTTCTGCCACAGGCTATTTTTCTACTATGAATAATCTATTCACTAACTTTGATTACATCAATGTCAGATTGTTTCTTGACTTTCAGTATGTAAGATGAGAAGTTAGTATCCTCCTCTGTTATACTTTTAATTTTACATTTTAATTATTTTTTGGAGAACAGTTGTCTGGCTTTATCCTATGGGCAAATGATGTTCTTCACAGTGGCTGCACGTGTGTATGGAAACTGAGGAGGGACCAAATAGCCCAGGTGTTACTCACACCTTCTTTTAATTTACTGCCTCATCTCCCATGGCTTCTCTGTCCAAGCTTTGGGCATCTCCCAGTCTTTGCTGGAAAAATGGACTCCTACTTCTACTGCAACTCTTTTTTATAATTTAATTTGGGTCTCTTCCACTATGGTGTGTTTCTCGGTGTAGTCTTACTTGCTATCTGTCTTCCAGAAATTTATCAAAATCTGGTCTTCTGCAGCTCCTCCACCTTTCTCAATGGATTTATACCCATTGCTGTCCTATCAGTGGGAATTTGGAAGGGAATAGGGGAGATTAAAACACATGTGCTCAATCTGCTATCTTGAACCAGAGGATCTAAAGGTAATACTGGCTTTTCAATTATGTTAAGTAGTTCTTAAATATTGTTATGGTACTTTTATACTGTTCAAAGAGCTCTTACATAATCTGTTTAGTCTTCGTGACAATCTTTGTAGGTGGGACATGTATTACTCATGTTTTACAAAATAGGAAACTAGGATTAGAGAGGCTAAGTAAGGGATTTACCAAAGGTCACTTTCCTAAGTAAGTTGCAGAACTGGAATAAAGATTAGAGTCCAGATCTTCCCACTCATGGTGTGGTTAGCTCTGTTTTTATTATACAAGTTTTAATTGGTGCAGGGTTATCAGTGTCCTCAAGTTTTTAGTCCTTTCCCCATCTCTACCTTCTTTCTTCCCTCCATGGTCTTTGTGCCTTTTCTTCTTCGAAATAACATCTCAGCTCTCTTTACTAGCTCTTTTATTCTCTGTCTTCTTGTAATGTCTCATTTTTTGGATTAAGAGATGATTGGGCTTTTCTGGCTATTTTGGGGAGAAGACCAGGGTTCTTAACGTGGCTTCATTTGTCTGTAGGTTAATATACCTATTCATGTATAGCTGCTTTTCACTCGCTAAACAAGAAACAAGCTATGTTTTTAAACAACATTTTCCACTTGACTTTCCATTCTTTCCAAAATCAGTCAGGGAACCAGAGTGAAGAATTATTCTGTGTTGGCTGGTATTATTAGTGCCAGTAGATAAAGGGTACGTATGGGTAGTTTGGTCGTGTCAGTGTGGTTGGTTTCTTTAAAGTAGTGTGACATGCATTCTGGATATAGTACATATGGTATCATACACATTTATTGTTTACTTGTCATACTTACTAGGTAAAAATCAACCTGTAATAGATCTTCTTCAAGAGTATTTGTGTCCTACATGCCAGCACTATTCAAAACTTCATTTCCTAGAGATCTTGAAGGTGGAGGTGGGTTACAGGATACTTGTGATTGATGTGACAATGTGGTCTTCTGATAGAATAGACTAGGGTTCATACCATAGATAGATCTCTCTCTTTTTTTTTTCCTGGATGGAACACACATGCACACACACACACACACACACACACACACACACACACACAGTAACTTCATTGAGGCTATCTGTAGAGTTAGGTTTATTGTTGTACAACTCCAGGTTGCACCATTTATAAAATTCTGTGTGAATGGTTCCTTCTAGAATTGTGCCTAAAGGCAGCCCTACTAGACTTATCTAATTCAAGAATTCATAGACTTTTTTTAATGTTTTATTTATTTTTGAGAGGGAGAGGGAGACAGCATGAGCAGGTAGGGTCAGAGAGAGAGGGAGATACAGAATCCGAAATAGGCTCCAGGCTCCTAGCTGGCAGTCAGCATGGAGCCCGATGTGGGGCTCGAACCCAGGAACCATGAGATCATGACCTGAGCCGAAGTCAGATGCTTAACCAACTGAGCCACCCAGGCGCCCCTCAAGAATTCATAGAATTTAATTTAATGGAATAATTTTAAGTTTGAGAGTCTTTGTTCAGCCTTGATCCTGACTCACTTAATGTCTTTTGTCTTATTTATTTATTTTGTTATACAAAGTTTAAAAAATACCATTGACTGTATTGCCCACTTACCTCACAGAGAAGATACAAGGATTATTGGATGAAAAAAAATTATTATAGAGATCTGTGGAGATAAGGTCTTATGACAATAGTGTGTACCAGCTATAGATGCTGAGTAGCACCAGAGCTCCTGCTCATGAATATAAAATACTTCTTACAGTTCTAAAGTTTGAAAGTGAGCCTTATGCATTTGTTACTATATAGCCATACTTGATTATTTTTAAGTTGTGCTTAGGCTTGTGGTTCACCGTTTTTCAACCAGGAATTATTTGGGTCCAATGCATATATTAATTGTTTGTTTAAAATGTTATCAATTTGAGAGGGCTCCTGGGTGGCCCAGTTGGTCAAGTGTCTGACTTCAGCTCTGGTCATGATCTCCTGGTTTGTGAGGTCAAGCACCATGTCGGGCTCTTTGCTGAAAGCTCAGAGCCTGGAGGCTGCTTCAGATTCTGTGTCTCCCTTTCTCTCTACCCCTTCCCCACTTGTATTCTGTCTCTCTTTCCCTCAAAAATGAATAAAACATTAAAAATAAATAAAATGTTATCAATTTGAAAAAAACTTATTTTAATCTTGAATTTTCCATTATATAATTCCAAATCTAAAGCTAATGTTTTGCTTTTGAGTTTTTAAAGAAAATGATCTTTATTTTTTAATGAAAAAATTTTGATTCTAGTTATAATAGAAGAATTTGAGATATGTGGAAATAGGAAGGAGCAGATACTATTATCTTCCCTGCTTATAAAAAAAAGAGTTAGATGTAGATATTGACAAATCTTTATCTATGAATGGAAGCATGTGTACCTAGTGTAATCCTGTACTATCTATTTTTACTACACTTGATCTTAGCCAAAAGGCTGAGAAGCGACTGTACTATCTATTTTTAAATTGATTTCAGATAGAAGCTTTTAATTTGAAAAGTTAAAACATAAAATTGGAAAAGATTACGAAGTTTAAAACTTCCCTCAACTTTTCTGTGAATATTATCCTCTGCTACATTTAATTAGCTGGGGTTTTTTGTATTTCTTGTGTAAGTTGTATTTTACATTCTTGGAGGAGTAATGTGGAATTTGTACAGATTTCTGAAAAATGTATTTTTAAAAACCTAAAAGGAATCTCTTCCCATTCATCATCTCATTCTGTTGTATCCCCTGGTGCCAGGGCTTTACACATAGGTACAGAATAAATGTTTGCCCTGTACTGAGCTGAAATTTTTACTGTGGGATTGAAACGAGCCCCCTGAAGGAGCTGAAAGAACAATTGACCATGCTGGATTCACAGCCCAAGCTATTGTTTAGTCTCTGCATGTACTGCTCTGATTTTTAACGTGTAGGATTTTGAGTCTCTGGTTGTTCCTAACAGGCTGGTTGGCTTTGCTTTACCCAGATTATTTGGCTGTAGTGTTAAACAGGATGTTAGATGCTGGGATTAAGGAATGTCTTGAAATGCTTCTTCTGTTTAGCACTCTTCTTAACTTAGAGCTTTAATAAAGTGAGGAAAACTTTGTCCTCTCCCTGACGAAACCTGTAGCATCTGGCAGTAGGAAAAAGTAGAGTGGGACTTATTGGCACCGTGGTGCAGAGCACTGAAGAATTCCATATTGTGACAACACATCAAAATAAATTGCTGTCAACAGACCAAAACACCAAGTGCTGTGATTCTGTCTGACGTGTGCAGATTCAGACAGGCTGTCTTGACAAGTTGTGGTGGAGCACCTGCATTTGACAGAAGACAGTGATATAAATCTGATTTGCCTGATATGAAGCACCTAGATATAGTTAATGCTGGTGACAATAGTCTGCATAAAATTTCCAAGACATGAGTCTGATTTTATTTTGCCTCTCTTATATGGTATTATTTTTTTTGGTCACATTTAGATACTCACTTGATTCCTGTTTGTGTTCATAGTTTGGGTTTGAAATATAATTATAAATAATAAACTCTGAAAAATGTAACAAATTAAGATTTAAGTCAGGTTTTTTTCTGGTTGTATCACACAAGGCAATACCATTGCAGTTGCTCAAAGCAGAAGAAATGCAATGAAATTTTATTTTATACTAATCATAAAAGTAATCATAGTTGAGGTATCATAGTTGAGTATTAATTTTGTAACTTATAGCCAAAATATTGAAAACAGTGGGTTAAAAGTCATGAGTTACTATAAATCTTCTCTCAAGCTGTATTTGGCTTAAAGCCTCCTAAAGAGGTAAAATCACTGAATAGGTGGTTAATTTTTACCTTTCATTACCAATAAATGATAACTTTTTATAGTACCAGCATATATCACAGCTCATTTAAGAATGTGTAAAACATATCATAGCTCTGGAGTTTAATTATAGAACTTCCTAGTAGCTTCTCTTTTGTTTTTTCACGTAATCATAGATACTTTTCTCTGACAGTGGTAAACTAGTAAGAAACACATAGAGACAGAAATTTCAATTATATTTTTAAATTACATCTTAAGATTTAAGAGTTGTTGACAATGGGCTTTTGGTTAAAAGAAAGAATCCTTTAAAAAACAGAGATTCCTAAAGAGGGTTTAGGTGATATTTCTGAAAATTGAGGACAATTTTAAAAAATAGAAATGAAGACAAGGTAATGTTAATTGTCTTCTTTTCTCTCTTTTATAGTAACTAACTTGTTGTAACATTCATGGTAAGTCTTGTCATTGTCCAGGTATAGAAATCCATTCAGTTTTCCCCAGTTTCAAAGATGCTATTTCTTATTTAATTAAGTTTTATCTCTTTTGAAGATTAGTTTCAAATTATAGCCAATTGTTGCTCATGGTGTTGAAAAACAAAGAGAAAGAATTCAGGTATTCCCCCAAATTGAGAAAGCCTGAAAATCATACTGTCCACTATATAGTTTTTAAAGGCATAAATTATTATTATTTTTTAAATTACCATTCATTCTTGACTCTATTGTTATTTTATCCCTTAAAGGCTGCTAATGAGAAATAGAGCCTCATTATGATTTTAAGGATGAGAAAGGAAGGCTTTTAATTAATGATATGTAAATGGTCTTGAATTGATTATGTTAGAATATCAAGAGAGATGGGTAGAAGCTGTGGTGTAATATATTTTAATTAAGAATTAATTAAAAATGATGGCAATTTCATAAAGCCTCACAGAAAATAGTGGAATTTACTTTCTGTCAGGAGTAAATTAGCCTGTGATTAAATAAAGGGCCTGCATTAATAGTGGAGTTATTTTTAAATTGTGCTATGAAGAATTATGTAATTTTTCCCAAATAAGTAAAATTAAAGTTTAATATTTAAAGGTGAGTTGTAAACAGTCGCAGAGAACTAACATGCTTGTAAACCTGATATATTGTTTGTTTGTTAGAAAACTTTACTATAATATTTTAAACCTCATTGTACACTGTGTGGCTTTAGAAAAATGGACTTTATCTTATTGCCTGGTTAGTAGTGGGGGTAAGGAGTGCTCTTACAGATAGCCTTGACAGTGCTTTTCCTTTAGGTTTATTGTACAGAAGATCTGGGGAAATTCTTTACTAATCATTTAAATTATTTTAAAGGAGTTACTCTCTTTTTTGGGAGGGGTTATTCTCTAGGGTTTAAAAACATTTCTTAATTGTGGTTTCTCTTTGTAAATAATAATACTTTAGTAAAAATGATAGCACCCCATTTGAAACTCTAAAAAGTATGTATTTCTTCATGTTGAAACTTGATATTTTCCTGAGCATGCTTTATATTCAGATTTAACAGGTGACATTATTTTTATAAACAAAAGTTTTCAGTTCAGAAAAGTTTTTAAAAGGAAACTGGGTTTGATTTTGGGGCACCTAAGTGGCTCAGTTGGTTAAAAATCTCACTCTTGGGTTGCCTGGGTGGCTCAGTTGGTTGAGTGTGTGATTTCAGCTCAGATCATGATCTCACAGTTCATGGGTTCAAGCCCTGCATCATGCTCTGTGCTGACAGCTCAGTGCCTGTAGCCTGCTCTGGATTCTGTGTCGCCCTCTCCTGCTCCCTCTCTATCTCAAAAATGAATAAACATTTAAAAAAAAATTTTTAAATCCGACTTTTGATTTTGGCTCAAGACGTGGCTGACAGTGCAGAGCCTGCTTGGAATTCTCTCTCTCTCCCTCTTTCTCTCTGCCACTCCTCTACTCACTTGCTCTCACTCTCTCAAAATAAAGAAAATAAACATTCAAAAATAAGTGAATGAATGAAGGAATGAATGACTAAATAAATAAATAGATAGATAGATAGATAGATAAATAGAAGGAAACTGTGTTTGATTTTGACTTGGATTGTAATTTGACCTCAGTAGAAAAAAGGCTGTATAATCTAATAAATGCATATATTTCATTAATGTTTTCGCATGCATTCACATAGAGTATCATCTCAGTGTTGTAGTTGATTGTATTAGATTATTATGTACAGCTCCACCTAATGCGTTCTGACAATCTCAACCTTAATTCAGTAGTTCATACTTACGAAATACACATTAATGAATAGTTGAATTTGGGTATTTTACAATCTGTATCAGTAGTTGTATTATTTGGGTATACTTTGTATATTGGTGTATAATTTGTATACATTTGTGGGTTTTTATTTTTTGTTAAGTAGCTAAAAAAATATGTTAATTTTTCTTTGTTGGTAACTGTTACCATGCACTAAGGCTCAGTGCCTATGTGCAAACCCATTTAGCAAGTATGGATCTTGTATATGAAGGTTCGTAGTACAGCAATATTAAAGCCACTGCGATATTTGAAACTCAGAAATAGAGTTGTGGGAAAGGGGTAAGTGAACATTCCCTGGTTCCCTCTGCAAATGCTTATTGTTGCTGCTGATTACTAACATTTTCAAATTTACCCCAGTCACTGTAGTATACAAAAATATATACATTATTTTAAAAGTTGTCATGACTCTCTGTGTTTACTTTTATTCACTTTTCTGTGCTACTCAGAAAATGGATTTTGTGTACCTCTGTGTGTTACAAAGAATGTTTTCTGTGTTAGGTTTGGGGACAATTTTATATGTCACATGGTTTCTAAGATAGTTTTAGAAGACTAAATAGTGGGTTAGTGCTTCAGAACTTCTGTGCTAGCTGCTTTGGATCCGTCTACCTTTGTTTGTATCTTTTTAAGAAAAATTCAAGGGGTGCCTGGGTGACTCAGTTGGTTAAGCATCTGACTTTGACTCAGGTCATGATCTCATAGTTCGTGGGTTCAAGTTCTGCGTCAGGGTCTGTGCTGACATCTCTGAGCCTGGAGTCTGTTTCAAATTCTGTGTCTACCTCTGTCCTGCTCATACTGTCTCTCTCTCAAAAAGAAAGATTAAAAAAATTTTTCTTAAAAAAAAAGAAAAATTCAAAAGAATCGAGGGGTGCCTGGGTGGCTCAGTTGGTTAAGGGTTTGACCCTTGATTTCGGCTCAGGTCATGATTCACAGGTCGTGAGATCAAGCCCTACATTGGGCTCTGTGCTGACAGTGCAGAGTCTGCTTGGGATTCTCTCTCCCCCTCTCTCTGTCGCTTCCTTGCTCACACTATCTCTGTCTCTCTTAAAAGTAAATAAATGTACTTAAAAATAAAAAGGATCCAGTACATTTTTATTTTGGAGTTTAGAAGTAGAAAAGAATGGGAAGAAAAGTAGAAAAGAATGGTTAAGAGAATGAAATATAGATCCAGTGGGTAAATGTTAATGGATTTGGATAGTGTTCTAATTAGAGAAAAGAAGGCTATAAAAGGTTGAAGTGTTTTTATAAGATCAATGCCAAGTATTTTATTTCTGTATGTAACTATTTCTTTAAAATGTATACTTAGTATTGCTACTATTATTTTTTCTTTGTAATTTATATTTAATTTTATCTTTATTAAATAAAAGATAAACATAAAGAAGTGACCTTAAAATGAAAGCAGTAAAGGTTTTGGTTGGCTTTGTGGAAGAGCTACTGGGCCATTAGTAATAACTACGCAGTTTGTGAGTCTCTGTATCTGCTGGATGTTTTGGAGACGTGCTAGATACGCCTGTAGTCGGGGATCTTAAACAGAAACTTCCTCAAGGGCCCTCCATTTCTGTTATCCCATGTTCCTGTATTGATCCTGTATTTGCAAGGAAGGGTATGCCTTAAATTTCATGAGAATGAAATATCCTTATTAATTTGTGCTTGGCACAAGACACTTAGGCTTCTTGTTGCTCTTCTCCTAGTGGCTCAAAGGAAAAGAGAACTCTCTGGTAGTCTCTAAGGTATTTTAAGTCTAGTGAGCCAGGCCTTGTTTATAAGGAAATTAACAAGGTCTAGAAAGATAATATATAGACCTATTATAATAGAATTAAATTAGACTGTATATGATAAATTAAATCTGACTGGAAATTTTTATTTTTACTTTTTAATACTTGGTGCTTACTAGGGAAAGGCAGACAATTAAATCCCCAAGAATCCATGGTCTTAACATTTCTTTCTGTAGCTCCAGCTGTTGTAATGTGACAGACAGTGCTCGCTACCATTTGTTGAAAACTTACTACTTGCCATGCCTTGTGAAAAATGCTTTATATATGCATTAGTTCATTTAATCCTCATATCAACTCTGTGATTTAGGTCACTGTTTTTCAAACTTTATGTTTTCAGGACCCCTTTCCGTTCTACACAGAATTATTGAGAACTGTGGAGTTCTTTTGTTTATGCAGATTATATCTATCCACATTTACCATATTAGAAATTTCTAAAAATGTATTACTTTATTGTAAAATAATGACAATGGACTGTATTTTGACCTAAATAACATTTTAAAAATAAAAAGCAACTCCTAGTTTCCAAAAGAACAAAGTTGGTAAGATGAGTGCTATTTTTTAAATATTTTTTGCAGATCTCTTAATGTCTGACTCCAACAACAGGGTTCTCCTATCTGCTCTGTGTTCAGTTCATCGTGAACTTATACACTTCATGTAGCGTTTTGTACACTTCATTGTATACTCACGGGTAAATGAGAATATAAAGGGAAACAACACCTGAGTGACGTTATGAAAATAGTTTTGACCTTTCCAGACCTCTGAGGGGCTGTTGGGGTACCTGGACCACACCTTGAAAACCACCAGTTTAGTTAAGTGTTCTCATTTTACAAATAAACATAACTGTTTACTTCTGATATGCTGTACTGCTTTCAACTATCCATTGTTCTTTATCTTTTTTGCTCTCAGTTTTAGCATTAGAGGATCAGTCCATGATTGTGTTATCATCAAATTTAATCTAGTTAGCTTACCTTATTTTAGAATCTTAATTTGGGAGCTTTGCTAGAATATCCTGTATATCTATTTAATTTTGCATTGGGAGACAAACTTCCTAAATGTTAACTGTGGATGGCAGTTTCAACTAGTTCAGTTCTAGCATAGTATATTTGAATGAGGGAGGCAATGACATTAATATTTAACTAGTTCCAAAAGTTAAAACACTTAATTCTGAGGGAAAACTGCTAAAGCTGAATATAGTGCAGAGATTCTAGCCTAATACATTCCTTTATTCACCACAGTCTTAACAAATTCTGGGAACGATTTTTATCGGCTTCAAAATTTACTGGCTCAAATCTTTCATATGTAGGATTCTTTATTTGAACGAACGAAAGAAAAAAAAAAAGCATTTCCTTACTAGAAGTCCCAGTGATTTATTTATTATTCTCATATCTTGATTATTTTCATGAATGATAGGAATAACCTTCCTCTTTTCTCAAAATGTTTTTATGTGAAATTTGAGACAGGATTGAAACTCAGATATCATAAGTGCTTGGTGACTCTAGCTTGTCTGGAGTATTCACTGATTAATGTAGGGTCATTGGTGATTAGGGGAATCTTTCCTTTGAAAATATATCTATGATTATGAATGCTACAAAAACATAATAATGGTAATATCAGTGCTAAGTATTTAGACAGTTCAACTTATTGTGTGAGGACCTTATTGGGAAGAATAGATTGCTCTGTCCTTCAATTATGGGCATAATTTTTAACCTAACAAAATTATGCACTGTATAAATGAATGCATTTGAATGAGGTATTGGTAGACATTCTGAAGTAAAGGTTTATGTAGGATATATGCAATTTTTATATTTTAATTTTTAATTGTGAAGTATTTCAACCACACAGCCCTCTATATTCCCTTCTGCTAAACTTAATAAATGTTAGCATTTTGGCATATCTGCTTTAAATGTTTATTTAAAAATATTTAACCCAGTTACGTATGGTTGAAGATTTCCCATACTTTCAGCCCACCAACTTTCCTACTTACACAAAAGCAGTCCTTATCTTACAGTTGGTATATATGCTTCTCATTTGCATTAAAAAACATACTACTATATGTATGTGTTCATAATAATACATAATAATTTTAGCATTGATATATATTATATATGGTAGATATGTATATTCAGTGTACATTGAATATATATAATGTATATATTGTTTTGTATCTTGTTTTTTTCTCTCACTGTTTCTGAGTGTAAGCAGTTTG
This sequence comes from Crocuta crocuta, assembly GCF_008692635.1. NCBI lineage: Eukaryota > Metazoa > Chordata > Mammalia > Carnivora > Hyaenidae > Crocuta > Crocuta crocuta. Next base: position 2,994,698 of record NW_027530625.1, read on the forward strand.
ATGACCTATGAATTGATTTCATTCATTTTAACTGCTTTGTAGTATTCCATTGTGCATATGAACTTCATATACATTTCGTTGTTGATGGATGCTTAAATCGTTTCCAAAGCTTTGCTATTATAAATATGCTTGCACACATATTCTTGTTCACATGCAAGAACTTCTCTGTGTTATCTACCTGAAAATAGCAATGTTGGGTTACAGATTATTCAGTATTACCTGCTGTTGCTAAATTGCTCTGCAAAGTGTTTATACCAGTTTATATTGCCACCAGTAGTAAAACTATTTGATCTACACCTTTATTCTGGAATTATGCACTTATCTTTCAGAATCAGAAACTAAATTTATTTAGGACCTCAGTCATCTGTATCTTTATGTGTTGAATATAGATATCAGTAACTTTGAACTTTTCTTGGATATAGTAATTGGTATTTTATTTTTTTTGGATGCTCTGATTTGTTGTCCAGAGGGTTTATTTTAAGTTATTAGTAAACTGACAAGATAAACACAAGTCATTTAGTTAAATATACTTGCATCCATATTTTTACTAGGCAATAATTTTTGTTTTTGACCTGCCAGATCTGATATATATAACTGTACAGCCTAGACAAATTTTCCATATTTCAGAGTAATTAATGGTTTATGTAGAAATGCTCCAACTATATTTTTATTTGTTGAACATAATTTATTATGAATCAAACCCAGCATATTTAGGATTGGACCAAAATTAAGGTTGTTTTAAGTTGCAGCGTGTTGATATGCATGTCACAATAAAGATTTGTCATAACAGAACCCTATAAAAGGGGAGATGAGAATAAATACTTTACAGCTCTTCTGCTATCTGGCACCATTTTTTAATGTATTCTAAGCCTGTAATAAAATTTTACTGGTTGATCATTTAAATGCAAGGTTAGAAATAAATTTGATGATCCATCTGGAAAAATAAGATCGGTCAGTTTTTAAAACTACTCTTGACCTTTCAATTAGCATATCAAGTTATATCAGACTAAACATAGCAGCTTCGGGCTATAGTTAAACAATTTATTTATAATAGAAAGTTATTGACCACAAGATTCTCTCCTATATTAAAAGTTTTGTAATGTATTTAGAATGTCCAATTTATTCAATTTGTTAGGAAATCAAAAGGAACATAGAGTTCTAAACATCATTCCAACAGATTTGTTTGCCCTTATTTCTATTAGAAGTATTTCAAAACCTTTGATTTGATACTGAGACTCAGTATACCTAAGTCACCTTCTTTGTTCTAGGATAAACAGAATGCATGCTTTCTGCAGTTCCCTTGATCAATGAGAAAATGCCTTATAGCAAAACTGCATGGAGAGAATGTAGCTGTAGGTGATCCCCCGAGAGCGTTTTTGATTGGAGCTGGGAGTTTGGTATTGAAAGAAGAGGGAGACAGACAGGTTGTTTGAAAAAATTCCCATTAGACCAAATGCTTAGGTTGGAGGTGTGCTACAACATTTTTCATGAAGAAAGTGCAACTTTATCAATTTTAAAGGTTAAAGGCTGTTCATTGCATGTTTTTAATAATGTATTTCTGTTTTAGAATTTTTATATGCATCTTATTGCACATCATTAACCAGTGGACCAGAAATTTCATTTATTCACATACTGCTGGTCAGTCCTACTTTTCTAGGATTTTGTTCTGGAAATACATTATTACAAAATCTATCATTTGGTTCTTAAAGTCATGGCAACTGCAGGACATTTTCTTTAGCTAATATACACTTGTCAAGTTTACAGACGGTAAAAAGAGAGATAAACTTGATATGATTTCCAATTATTGTGATATATGTAGCATGTTCATGTTGATAATTTTTCAGGAATTCTAATATCATTAGGTGAGTAATCTCAATGTTTACTTTGCTAATCAGGGGTTAAACTTCTGTACAAGCTCAAGTTTTGGTGCAATTTAGTTTACATTCTCGTTATATGACATGAATATGTGCTTAATTTAGAGTATCTCGGCAATTTGCTTTGAAGTTTTCCTTTCAGCCAAACTGTCAGGATACTCAATATCTCAATCTCCCTTTCCTTAAATTTAAAAACGAGCAACAACGTACAAATATTTTAGCATTTTCCTGAAAGAACAGAAGCAAAGTTATTGTTTTAAGAAGATTCTAACTGTAGAATTAAAGTGCCACGGTCTTTTGAAGATTCGCTTGGTCCCGGCACTGCTCTGTGGCAGTGGAGCCCCAAATGCCTGGCCAAGCATCCCTTACCGACATCTGGAACCAGTTGCAATACATCACTGTCAAAACTGCTTTCTATACGTATCTGCATTTACACATTAGTTACCCACGCAGCACTCCTCAAAAAAGCTGAACAATCTTGACATGGTGTCCCTTGTGGAACTGCAAAGGTGAACCGAAGTTGGGAGGCAGTGTCTCGCGTCACTGTCTGCTGAGCTCTTACAACGGGAAGCCTGATTAAAAGTGAAAGGAAAAATTTATCAGTTGCCTCTGCTCTGTAGACTTCAGTGTAATTTTTTATTTACAAAAGGGATTTTTAGTATTATGTAAAGCATGTGTATTACGAGCACCAAACTGATTTTATTTGTTTAGAAACAAGGAAAATATTTCTAGTTTTTAGTCAACGAGTTGAAGAAAAGGGGGCTTTGTATGTTTTTAGATCTGCTATTAGCTAAATATCTTCTACTGAGTATCATTTTGAGAAAGCTTACATTTAAAAATAGAACCATGGATTATAGATAAAATATTGATAACATTGAGTCACTTACATTTCACTGAAGAATAGTATAAAATTTGAAACAGTTGACCTTTGCCATTATATTGGCGATAATAATGTTTGTATTTATTAATTTTCAAAAAGCTGAATAATAGAAAAGGAGAATAGTTATTTATAGATGTTTGATATCGTATATTTGTGCTTTTGTATTGTTGTTATTTTAGTTTTTATTTAAATTCCAGTTAGTTAACATGGAGTGTAATACTAATTTCAAGTGTACACTTTAGTGATTCACCACTTAAGATACAACACCCAGTCCTTATCACGAGTAGGTTCCTTAATCTCCATTACCTATTTAACCCATCCCTTACCTGTGCCCTTGAAAAATAAATGCGAATTTTGACAAAAAATAAACATTGGCCCTTTGCATAAAGAATTTTTCAGAAGACTTTGCTATCATACTCTCTATAATAATACTAATCATAATGATAACCATGGCTGACATTTACTGAAGTTTTTAAAATGTACTAGAAACATTCTGTGTACTTTATATGGATTATCTTATTCATACTTAATATATAGGGTTCTATTCACCCCATTTGATGGAAGGAGAGCCATGTTTAAAGAAGTTATTAAATGATTTGCCTAAATTCATGAAATTAATTAATGATAGAACTAGGTTTCAGTCCCCTGGCAGTCTGATTCTAGAACTCATACTGTTTTTTGTTGTTGTTTTATTTTTGTTTTTTTATTCATTGTTTTGTATGTTTTACTTTTTATTATAAATGTTTCCAAGCATACAGGAAAGTAGAGAGTGCAGTGAACCCTAATATAACCACCAACCACACTTAACCACCATCAATATTCTATACTTGTTTCATATTTCCTTCCAACAACTTTTTTTCCTGCTAGAATATTTTAAAGCAAGTTCCAGGCACCATGTTATTTCATCCCTAAATACTTAAATTTGCTTTTAAAGAAGGTATTTTCTTCCTTACATAAACTACAATGCCACTCACACCTCACAAAATTAACAAGAAGATCTTCAATTAACAAGACTTTCTAAATACCCTCTAATATCTATTCTGATTTCCTGATTGTCTAACATATGTCTTTTTACAGTTGGATTGTTTGGATCAGCATCCAAAAAAGTCCATTTACTATATTTTATTGTTATGACTATTAACTATCTTTTAAATTACAACAGATGGGGCACCAGGGTGGCTCACTCAATTAAGCTTTGGACTCTTGATTTCAGTTCAGGTCATGATCTTGCAATTCATGGGTTTGAGCTCCATGTTGGGCTCTGCACTGTCAAAGAGAGATTTTTCTCTCTCCCTTTCTCTCTGTCCTTTCCCCTGCTTGCACTCTCTCTTTTTTTCTCTCTCAAAATCAATAAATAAATATTTAAAAAAATAAATTAGACCAGATGGACACCCTCACCACCATGCTTTTCCACATACCATTGAAGAAACCAGAATGGTTATCCTTATAGAATGCCTCACATTCTGGAGCTCGCTGATTACTTCATTGTGGCATTATTTATGACTCTATTTCCCAAATTTCTTCTAGACTGGAAGCTGGATCTAAAAGCCTGATTAAATTCATATTGTATCACATCAGTCATAAAGTTTGGTTCTCTTACTTTTTGTAATGCTAAGATTGATCAGTGGATTCCAGTAGTGCCAGCCTGATCCTTTCACTATAAAGTTCCTTATTCACCTTTGCTTCTAATCATTTTAGCATGCATGGATGATCAGTACTTGAATTACTGAATTTCTTAAGGGTTGAGAATGGTAATTTCCAATTATTTTATTCCTTCTTCATTTCTTAGTCAGAATTCTTTAGAAGAGCTTTATTTGCTCCACTAGGGCTATTTGGTTATTCTGAAATAGAATTCATACCAGAAAGGCAGTATAAAATGCTTAGTTTTTTTCTCTGTAATTAATCTATTTCCAGAGTAATGAGGTAGTGCATTAGTATCTTCCAGTGATGTGTAAGTTTTTTGATGTATTTCTTACATTCTTTCTTCTTTTTTTTCCTTCTTTTTATTTTTTAGTAGTTATTATGAAGTCTTGGCTTTAAGTATTTCAGTGTGCTTTAATTAGTTGCAGGCACTGTACTTTTTTTTAATTGAAGTATTGACACAGTAACATTAGTTTCAGGTGTACAACATAGTGATTCAATAAGTTTATCCATTTTGCTCACCACAAATGTAGCTGCCATGGGCATTATACTATTTGATGCTGAAACTGTCCCACATTTATCCAGTGGAAGCCCTTTCTAGATGGCTTGTATGTCCTATTGACAAGACTCCATTATTAGCTTTTATAGCTGTCTACTTTCTGGCACAACAAACTATGCCAGGTTCATCTTGTATATTCTTTGCATTAGACCTGGAATCTGTCATTCTCCAAAGAGTCATGGTTCTTTTTATTGAGAAATGATATACAAATACCACAGTATGGGTACATATTGAAATCGAATTGTTTGCTTTCAGGAAAAAGAAAGGGAAAAGATGTGAGTTCATATTGATAATTCTAATTCAAATTTAAGATTATAGGATTTTTTTTTTTTTTTACTTCTTTGGTCTTACACTTGTGTCTCCTTTATGCTAAAAATTGAATTCCTAGCCAAAGTAATATAATTACTTATTTTCTGTCTCTTATGTTAATGTCTGTAATGGTTTCAAAATAACAGTATTATTGAGTGAAGTTAAAGTCTTCCTTGCACTTTTTTGGGGGGAAGTTCCCCTCATTATATCTCCCTAGGATGTACAAACAGACCACTGTGTGTGTGTGTGTGTGTGTGTGTGTGTGTGTGTAATATTTTATTTTTTTAAAGTAATTTCTATACCCGACGGGGGGCTTGAACTCACTACCTGGAGCTCAAGAGTCACATGCTCTACCCGCTGAGCCAGACAGGCATCTCCCCACTGTTTTTTAGGTCAGATTGATAGACTGTTACATCATTTATTAGTCTTCAGTTTTTAAGATGGTTCTTTCCCATGACTTGGAGCCTGTATGGGCTCCTTCCAGTCTTAGTAGTTGGTTTCAGCTTTGTTTGTCTGGGATCTCACATAACATTGGTCCTTTTCTCTCTGGGGGTGATTTTTTTGTTGGTAAGTTCTGGGTTCCAGATTACATACAGCCCCTTTTATACTTCTTGTTGTCATCACCACTTGCTGCTATTGCATATTTTTTGACCACACCTATCTGTATTCTAGGATTTAGGGGGATTCCTTGAAACCTACTTTGTAGATGATGCCATGGGTTGGCTTATTCTTTTTCCTGATTGTTCTCTCTGGTTCTGATGGTGAAATTTGGTGAGATTTTTAAAAAAATATGTATACTGTTGTGTTCTCATTTCAGGGTCTATGTAATCTTAACCACTGTATGACACTGCTCTGTGATGCTGTTGCATGCAACTTGATTTAAGAAAGATTTCTTTTGAGCTTTATCCTTCGGTGCAAATTATTGAGGTATGATTAGGAAGAAGAGCAGTTAGGGAGAAGAAATTAGTATTTACTGCACTAAGTTCCTACAATATGCCAAGAATGTGCTGGCAATGAAAAAAGATTACATTTTCCTGCTGAATCCTCATGATACCACCTTAAATTTTATTATCATAATTTTATAGATTAGAAAACTGACGATTAGCAAAATTAAATAACTTACCTAGGGTTGCATGGCTAATAAGTGAAGGTTCTGGATTCAACTGTATCTGTATCTGGCTCCAAAGTCCGTGCCTTTCCTATTTATACTATACTTAACTTTCTAGAAATTTTTTGTAACAGCTCTCAAAGGCAGCTTGCAGAGTTATTTAAACCAAAAGGTTTAGGTTGGGGGCAAAAGACACAAATCAACTTTGTCTAAACTCAGGTTAATTCTCTTAAGACATTTGCACTGATTGTGGGTGTCTGTAAAGAGTCTTAAATTTTTTGAAAAACACTAGCTTAAAAGGTTGAGAAAAATGTTCAAATGGTGTCTTGCCTTTGGTTCTTTATTAAAGATGAAGGAATTAGAGCATGTGCTACCATAAAATATATGTGGCTTTCAAATTCTTAGGAAAGTGCCAGAATGGTGTTGCATAATAGAGTGCTGTCCTACCCACTGCCTGAACTCCTCGTTAGCATCGTAACTCACAGGTGAAAACTCACTTTTCCTCATGTCCTCCCTTGTCTTAGCATTTCACCAAGAAGCAGTGCTAGGCCTACAGAGTCATGGTTTGTAGAGAACTGGGTTCACGTTTGCCGCAGATGAGGTTTATAAAGAGCTTTGGACAAAAGAAAATAAGGGAAATGTTTTCTAGTTCTAGATCAGATTCTATTTTTGGAGAAGGAAAGAAAAATATGAATTGGGCTATCTATGAACAGATAATCTTTTTAGACACGAGAATGATTTTAGCACTTTAAAAAGAATTTTTTTTCTTCCCTTCTTCCCCCCATTCTTTTCCTCCCTTTTCCACCTGTCATTTCTGGCAAAGTGCTACTGATGTCTCCATTCCTTGGGTAGCAAGCATCAGAATGCAGTTTATGTTTTGTTCAGTTTAACTTTTTAAAAATAACAGCTCTTTTGAAATAGAATTCATATATCATACAGTTCACTCAAAGTGGACAGTTCTTTTTTTTTTTTTTTTTAGCATATTCACTGAATTTAGGAACCATCACAACAATCAAGTTTAGAACATTTTCATCACCTCCCAGACAGAGCCTCATACCCATTTCCTCCTAAATCCTCCCCTTCCCCCAGTCTAGGCAACCACTATTCTACTTCTGTCTCTATAGTTTTGCCTGTTCTTGACATTTTTTTAAATAAAAACTTTAAGTTATTTATTTTGAGAGAGAGTGCACAAGTAGGGGAGGGGCATAGAGAGAGAATCCCAAGCAAGCTCTGTGCTGTCAGTGCAGAGCCCGATGTGGGGCTTGATTTCTCAAACAATGAGATCATGACTTGAGCCAAAACCAAGAGCCAGACACTTAGCTGACTGAGCCACCTGGGTACCCCTATTCTTGACATTTTAAATCAATGGAATCATACAATATATGGTCTTTTATGATTGGCTTAGCCTTCTGTTTTCAAAATTCTTCCATATTGTAGCATGTATCAACATTTCATTTCTTTTTATTGCAGAAGAATTGTCCATTGAATGGATATTCTATTTATTTATCAATTTATCAGTTGATGGATATTTGGGTTGTTTTAATTTTTTGGTGATTATGGATAATGCTGCTCTGAACATTGTGTACAGGTTTTTGTGTGGTTATGTACTACCTTTATTCTTGGGTATATACCTTGGAGTGAAATTACTGCGTCACATGGGGACTCTATATTTAACCTTCGAGGAACTGCCAGACTTTTTTTCAAAGTGGCTGCACTATTTTGTATTCCCATCTGCACTGTATGAGGTTCCAATTTTAGTTTAACTTTCAATAGTGTTATCAGTCAGATAAATTCTGCATGCTTTTTCTGACCCATAGATTCTTCTTGGTAATAGGAATACAGCAGTGAACATGGCTGACAAGTATGCAGCCTTCAAAGACCATACAATTAAGTGCAGACAGACAGCTAATAAATAAGTCAATAAATAGAATAATTTAAGAGCATAATAAATGTTATGAATTATTATAGGATGAGACTTCAGAAAGAGTAGTCTGGGAAAGTTTCTATGACAGAAGAAAATATGTGAACCAAGACTCAAAAATATAACTGGAGAGGGAACAAGGGATGCATAAACTCCATTAAGTGTCACCTTTTCACTGACTTATTTTTTAATGTTTATTTCATTTATTCTCAGAGAGAAACAGAGTGAGTGGGGTAGGGGTAGAGAGAGAGGGAGAGAGAGAATCCCAAGCAGGTTCTTTGCTGACAATGGGTGGGGGGGGCCAGCATGTAGCTCAGACTCGTGAGCTGTGAGATCATGACCTGATGATCGGCAGCTTAATTGGCCTAGACACCCAGGAGGTGCCCCATCTTTTCACAAGTTTTTAATGTGATAATGCTCATGTGATAGTGGCTAAGACTTAAAATGGACCACTTGTTTTTACCTTTTTGTGATCTATTTATATACTTTGCCTACTTTTTTATTAGGTTGTCTTTCCTTATTGATCGATAATAGTTCTGTATATTTTGGATTCTAATCCAATAAAATGTAGATGAAAGTTATGCAAAGACAATTAACAGAAAATACAATACAAATCACTTTTTTTTTTTTAAAGTAATACCTACGTCCAACCTAGAGCTTGAGCTCACAGCCCTGAGATCAGGAGTTGCATGATTTGCTAACTGAGCCAGCAGGCACTCCAATACAACAACTCTTTAAAAAAAAATTGTTTTAATGTTTATTTTTTGAGAGAGAGAGAGACAGACAGACAGACAGGCAGGCAGAATCTGAAGCAGCTCCAGGCTCTAAGCTGCCAGCACAGAGCCCCACACGGGGCTCAAACCTACAAACCATGAGATCATGACCCTGAGCTGAAGTCAGATGCTTAACCAACTGAGCCACCCAGGTAACAACTCTTTAAACTTGCAAATAAAATTGCCCAACCTCATTCAAAACTAAAAAAAAAAAAAGAACCATTTATCAAGTGTTTATTATGTAGCAAACACAGTTCTAAGCACCTTGTATGTATTAACTCATCTAATTTTCTTTCTTTTTTTTTCAATATTTTTTTTTAAATATTTTTATTTATTTCTAGGAGAGAGAGAGAGAGACAGCGCGAGCAGGGGAGGGCCAGAGAGAGAGGGAGTCACAGACTGAAACAGGCTCCAGGCTCTGAGCTGGCAGTCAGCACAGAGCCCGACGCGGGGCCCGGACCCACGAACCGCGAGATCATGACCTAAGCCAAAGTCGGACGCTTAACTGACTAAGCCATCCAGGCGCCCCATTAACTCATCTAATTTTCACAAGAGTGTTTGAACTTGAAGTATTATCCCTATTTGACTTAAGAAGAAATGGAGGAACAGAGGTTGTTAGCTGTCTGTGGTTGCACAGTGGATGCAGAGGCAGCTGAGCGGCTGAATCTCAGAACCCATGTTCTTGATCACTGCTTTCCACTGACTTTCAAGAGTAAAACGTGGTGAAACTATACCAAGCTGCCATTTTTTATCTATCAGATTGGCAAAGATTAAAAAGTATGCTAAACGTGTGATAGAGATGGGTGTCTAGAGAGGCACTTTTAAAAATTGCTCTGTGTGTGGCGCTTGGGTGGCTTAGTCGGTTGGGCGTCCGACTTTCGCTTAGGTCATGATCTCGCGGTTCGTGTGTTCGAGCCCCGCGTCAGGCTCTGTGCTGACTGCCAGCTCAGAGCCTGGAGCCTGTTTCAGTCTGTGACTCCCTCTCTCTCTGGCCCTCCCCTGCTCGCGCTGTCTCTCTCTCTCTCTCTCCTAGAAATAAAACATTGAAAAAAAAAATTGCTCGGTGTGAATGTAAATTGATACAACCTTCTTTGGAGGGCAATTTGGCAATATCTATCAGAATTTTAAGAGTATATAATCTTTTGACCCAGTAATTGCGATTCTTGGAATTTAGCCTCCATATATATTTGTATGTAAGAAATCTTACATGTATTCAAAGATAATTGTAGCATATGTTAAAATAGCCTAAGCCTGGAAATAATTTAAATATTCATTAGTAGGAGACTAGTTAAATAAATTATGTTACTCCCATTCATTGTAATACTGTAACCCATAAAATAGAATGACAAGAAAGCTCTTGATATACTTGTTATGTACTAATATAGGACCAGTTTCCAAGATATGTTAAATAAAAAAATTAAGGCACAGAACAGTGTGTATATGTATTAAATGCATCTATATCTAATAAAAGAAAAGTAATAGAAATACATAATTATTTTGTGTGTGTGTGTGTGTATATGTATCTATCTCCAGGCACACATAAGAAACATGTGACATTATTTGCCTCTGGAGGAGAAAAAAGGGTTTGCATTAAGGAATAGGAAAACAACTTAAAAATGTTGTACTTTTTGCATTTTTGAATGATGTGACCTTACGTTAAAAATGTTAATATGCTTCAAAAGGAATCTAGATTGTATAATTAAGGTTGATAAAGAGTTATTTTGATCTGTTCTGCTGTTTATTTTTCCAAATAGCAGTCTCAAGAATGTTCAGAGTGTTTGTTAAGTTTTTCCAAAAGGTAGAATAAACAATGAATCCTTGGTTGGCATTGTCCTGTTGATGCGATAGATGGAAACTTGCTAATAGCAGAGCCAATGCCGTGTATTTGGCACTCTGAGGAATAACAGACTTCCCATCCCTTCTTTCTTTTCTCTTCCCTTTATTTTCCAAGAACACTTTGGACAATCAGTTCTTGTTCTCACAATGTTAAAGAAACTTTTGCAATCCATATGAATAATTGCTATACTAAGCTACAAACCACCTCCAAATTTGTAGTGCTCAGCTTGTAACTCTTTAGTGACATGAGAAACTCCACACATATTTGGGTAGACAAGAAGATTTGGGCTACAAATGGGAAATGATAGGAAGATATACATTGCAAGAGTATGAAAAATCTCCTATCAAATTACACTTAGTATATAACCAAGTTATCTATCTACGTGAATATAATTAAGTCTGTTGTTTGCTTGTGTTGCAACTTGATGTTCTTTGTTCTTCATAAGATTAAATTGGACTCTGCTAGTGTCAAGTGACAAAAGTACATATGCATAATACTAGCTGTTTGTGCTAAAGCACAAAATATTTGAAGAGAACAGAGGGCAGCAATGGTGGCTGGTTCTGTATTGTCGAGACTTGGAATGTATGGTACTAATCCAAGAAGGTTTGATGGAATGAAGAGAATAAAGTAGAATTTTTAAGGTGAAAAGGATGTATTATTTATTTATTTTATTTTATTTTATTTGTTTTATTTTATTTTGGAGAGTGTTAGAGTTTCCAGCAAAGTCCTATATAAGGGATGACAAATTTTTGCCAAGGTAGAAGAAAACAGGAAAGCAATAAGATAAGATGGAGATTTTTTGTGGAGCTTAACACTCATGGGAGAGGAATGGTTCAGAATATGAGCTTTGGAGTCTTAGATACCTGAATTTGGGTCCCAGTTTCATTCCTTCCCAGCTAGGTTGCCTTGAGTAAGTAACTTAATAATCATTCTGTGTTACATTTTAAATTCTAAAATGGAGTTAAATATAGTGCTTAACCTCAGGGGTAGTTGTGAGGATTAAATGGAATCGTGCATGGAGGCATATCGCCAAGTGCCGTGTACACAGTAGGTATTCAGTATGTGTAGTTAGATGTATGTTACTACTATTAATGGTAATTTTGAGGTGGAAATCAAGTGAATCTTATTCATTGTCACAGGTTTGAAGAATCAACAGGCAACACAGTATATAAGGAGAAATATACTCAGAAGATCTGTCACTTGTACAAATCTATAAATTGAAAAAATTAATGTCTTTTTTGTGGCAAATCAATTAGAATGAGGTTTAAAAGACAGAGGAAGGAAAAAGGAACAGCCTTGTAATAAAAGTACTTTCTCGTTGCCTTTCACTCACCTAATACATATAACCTACTTCACATTTAACTTCAGTGGGATTGAATGGGATAATGAGAGATCACATTGGAGTTCTTCAGATATAATAGATGCTCAACAAATGCTACTTTTATTCATATAATTCTTTATCTGCTCTTGCCAAGGGATGAAATGGAAAATAATTCTTGAGAAACAGGATTCTAAGAAATGAAGGATAAATGGAAAAATTGAGGGTAGACGCAAGCACTAGTTACCAGGTAGTTAGGTTGTAAACTCCAGTCATGTTGGATGAAACAGATATAACTCCTTATACAATAAAGTTAGCAAGATTTAACATGAGTAGACAGAGGGAAAAAAGCCAAAGATTTATGGGGGAGATTAAAAGCTTGGAAGCCAGAGAGCATATCAGTCCTGCTGACTCTGATAGGAGAGTTAGGGAAGATGTTTTAGATGTTTGGTTTTGGGTGACGGTATAACATCCAAGTATATACACTGTGTGGACAACAAGAAATGAAAGACTGAGGAAAGGATAAGCGAAAGGAATGTTGTTGGCATATGATTTTTAAACATTCCAAAATTGTCTTTTCAGTGACCTTCCTGTTTATGGAATTGAGATAATGAACTCCTGATATCAAATACATTTATACTCTATTTAGAAGTATTTTGCTGGCTTAAAATTCTTAGTGTAAAGCAAAAGCTTTAAGAGACCAATACAATGTTCTGTTATCTGTCAATCTTGTGATGCTCATTTCTGGGCTACAGGGAGTACTTTGGAGAGTGGGCCATTCAGATGCCTCTTTGTAAATATGGGTGTTGGCAGAGGGATTGTCTTTATGCTTTTTGTGTTCACAGATCTGTTCTTTGGCTTTTTATCTTAACCAGCAAAGAAGATAATGAAGATAAATAATTGTGACTTTGTTTAATGTTATGCGGCTATGTAAAATGTCCTCCAGAAAATTTTTCTGTAGATAGAAATAACTTTGGAATAAAGAAGGAATTTTTCCAGGATGCAGTTTTCTTCTAAAGCACTGGAAATGTGTCCATTTTGCTTTAGAGACCACTTACAATGCAATTGTTTAATAATGTTCTTCTAATCATATGCAAATAATGCTATTCTCCATACACATCGTTTTTTTAGCAGTTGTATCTTATAGGGAATGTGTAACAATAGGTTAACTCCTTTTTTCTAGCCTTTTCTGCTTAGGTTTTATGTTATTACTTATATATGCTTTAGGGGCTTATTAGTGACCCCTAACACACATTCCATCCCTTAGCAAGAGCTAAACCTCGAGTAAATTTTTCTCCTTTCCTTTGAAGAATTGGCTATTTTTCTTCCCTAACTCCTTGATCTTATTGGTACATTGACTATAATTTTATAACAGTAGTGTACTCTATCTTTCTACATCAAGAAAATTTTTATTTGAAAAATATTAGTTTTAAAATATGCTAAATAGCCCTTTGGGATATCATGTGTGTGTCGGGGCGGGTAAAGGACAAGGACTGGAAGTATTTATATTACAAAATTATTTCTTTACCTTTACTTTTTCTTTCGAATCTCATTCTAACTGAATTGTCACAAAAGAACATTGTAAAAGGAGTTGAGCTAACAATTTGAACCTAAAAGGGTACCTTCTTTGTGGAATTATTTGCTTGTTTGATTTTAAGTTGTTCGATTTGTTACTGTTACCGCCTGCAATAGAGCCTCAGTTTTTGGTTTCCGTTGACCAAGCTAGCCCAATTATTATGTAGCATCTAAGTATAGCATTGTTGAGAAATTATTTCATTATTATGTACTAACATTAGGTCCCACCGTATATACTAGGGACCGTGATAGGCTCTTTACATGCATCAACTCTGATTTGTTTGATTATTCAGGTGAAGAAACTAATACTTAGGGAGGTTTAATAAATTGACCAAGACCACCTTGTAGTAGAGCTTGGATTTGCTCCCAAGTCTATCCAAATTTTAAACTCATAGCCGCAGATCCTAAACCATTTGAATAATTAGGTGACTATGTATAATTAAATTTATTCTTATTGTTGAAAACTCAGATATTTTGTCGCAGTGTTTTTATGATCAAATTTGGCTAATGCTTGTTTCTGGGGGATAGGAAAAATGTAGATTATTCTTTCTGTTTGTGTTAATCTAGCACCCCCTAGGTACTCTGTTTTTTGCCTTGGACTTGTGATACGGTAGACACCAGAGAAATGCATGGCTGGATTTTTATGTACGTAACTGTTGCAACAGGACATTTATAACCACTCTGCTTTTCCTCCTCTTTGCTATTTCATCCCCAGAGTGTTGTCTTACCTCTGTTTGTTCAGTGACAGAGAAGGAAGAAAAGAGTGAAGTCTCTGGAGTATAGCTCTACTGTTGTATGAATTGCTTGGTGTTGAACTTGCAATGCCTATGATACAGCCAGCTTTTGTTCAGAATGCTGTTGGGTGGGCAGTGCTTGCTTTCTTTACTGTAGGCAGAATTGATTATCTTGGTTAGAGAATCAAGGAAGATTAGGTTGCTTTCTTAACTGTTCTGGATGTTGGAGTTAATTTTAAAAGAATGTTGTAGTAAACTGTGGCATTGGTTTAGTGTGAGACAATTTAAATGGGTAGAAATATTTTAATCTCAGTACATTTGTGTTTTAGTGAAGTTTTTAACACACTCTTAACAAGAAGCTAGATGCAAAATTTAAAGACATCAGAAATATGAAATTATTTTTGTGAGAGATTTATAATTCTGAAAGCATCTATTTTCTTATATTGTATCCAAGCTCTAATTTTGTTATATCTTTTTTTTTTTATGAAGTGTCAATTTATCTTCTGCCGTCAGATGATAAAGTAACTGACCTCCTTAAGATGGGGTTAGAAATATAAGCTGTTTTTTAAAGCAAAAAGTTGCTTCAGTGAGTTTTTCCTTGTGCTAGCTCTTCTCTTTCAGACCATCTTACTGAAGCTAAACATCAGTTCAGTTGACAACTTTACTCAATTCTAGGCAACAGTGGCCATGCTCTGGCCTGCAGAGACAGTGAATCC
>NW_027530625.1:3014942-3055243 GCF_008692635.1 Crocuta crocuta
AGTCTGCTTTTCTTTCTGTTTTGTGTGATGTTGGTAGTTATAGATGCTCAATGCCTACATCTATTGGTTTATTTGGGATTAGAAAATAGAGATATTTTATTTCTATTATTCCTTTTTCATTTGTTAGAATCATCTGTGAGGAGAAACTTCCCTAGATCTATTATTTAACTACTCAGTGGTTTAAGTTGCAGCATTATTCCTTATAAGACAAAATTGTAAATAATCAAAATATCAAACAATGACATGGTTAAATTATGTGATCAAATTCTATATAATTATTTTAAATCATGTTTTGGACAAATACATAATAGGGGCACTTAGGTGGCTTAGTTGGTTAAGTGTCCATCTTCTGGTCAGGTCATGATCTCACAGTTTGTGAGTTTGTGAGTTTGAACCTGGCATCGGGCTCTGTGCTGACAGCTCCGAGCCTGAAGCCTGCTTCATTCGGCTCAGGTCATGATCTCATGGTTAGTGAGTTTGAGGCCCAGATCAGGCTCTGTGCTGACAGCTCCAAGCCTGGAATCTGCTTCAGATTCTGTGTCTCCCCTTCTCTCTGTCCCTCCCCCACTTGCACTCAGTCAATCTCTCTCTCAAAAATAAACGTTAAAAAAATTAAAAATAAAGAATACCTAATAATATAGCTAGTTTGCTATATTTATAAAGTTTGCTAAATTTATAAAGCAGCTTAGGGGTGTCTGGATGGCTCAGTCGGTTAAGCATCCGACTTCAGCTTAGGTCATGATCTCACGGTTCATGGGTTGGAGCCCCGCAACGGGCTCTGTGCTGACAGCTAGCTCAGAGCCTGGATCCTGTTTCGGATTCTGTGTTTCCCTCTCTCTCTGATCCTCCTCTGCTCATGTTCTCTCTCTCAGAAATAAATAAAACATTAAAAATTTTAAAAAATAAAGCAATTTATAAAATAGTATAATGTGTTCTTTGATTTTTTCCAAGTTTTTTCATATAAGGAGAAAAAATAAGATCAAATATTTAAATTATAGTTATGTCTCAGAAGTAGAAATAGGCTTCTTTACATTTTCTTTATTATACTTTCCTGTATTTTTCAACTTTTCCACAAAAGGCACTTACTTTTTTTACACTAACTTTTTTTCCCCCCTTACCGTTTGTTCAGGTGAGCAAAGCACGATCTAGGAGCTGGATCTTCTCTAGTGGACTATCTTGTCCTATCTTTTAATCCACAAATTAACCTGTAGAAGGGTTGTAATTGCAGAGTTACAAATAGATCACAGCAATATAAATTAAGTGGTATCTCCTCTAATAGCTTTTTGTGATAGGTAGGTTTCTTATTATCTTTGTACATCCAGATGCTTTGCACAGGGCCTGGCACAGAGTAGTATCAGTAAATGTGTTCAGTTGAACAGGAGCTGGGATGAGCTGACCTTAGAATCATTGCTAGGCCTAACATGTTAATTGTTCACATCTAGTTCTTTGATGCCCCTTACCCTGTATAAGTTACCGTGAGTGAAATATTTCCACTTCTGCTTCATAGGACTAATAATCTCTGGTTTGTAATCTGAAGCTTTACATAGGGTAGAGTATTTTAAATCTCCCATGTTGTCTCTTGAACAATGATCCGTCACTCTGGATTAGCATGTCACTGTCCTGATATCCCCTTATTGTATATGGTCTCTTGATTCCACCAATCTTCCATGTTTTTTTTAATCTTGTTCTAAATTATTTTAATTTTTAGTTTTCCAGGGGGAAAACTGTTGTCTGTATGGTTCATTTTGAAGCATTGTCATCTCTAGTTTCATGCACATTATTATTTTGTCTTTCCGTGAAGATACCAATTGTTGTGCTACTTTGGATTTTTTCTTCAATACTTAGCACCGTGCTATTCTGATGATAGATGCTCAATAAATAGTTGTTAAATTAGTTAGAATGTTACTGTTGAATTAGTGCTAAAAAGATTAACATTGTCTTTTACTGCATTCTTTTCATTGAGTTGCTACCTAGTTAAAATTTAGTGTGGGAACGGAAAGTAAAAATTCTTTGAAATCCTAATGCATTAAAAAATATTTACTCATTGCCTAATATGTGCTAGGTATTGTTCTAGATGGTAGAGATGTAACAGTGAACAAAACAAATTCCTGCCTCTATGTAAGTTTACATTCTCGGGGATCTACATACACAATTGGCTACCATATGCATACTGTGAAAATGAAACATGGTTTCTGAGGAGCTATCAGCAGCATCTAAAAACAAATGTTTATCAAAAGGACACCTGCCTGGCTTAGTCAGTAGAACATGCAATTCTTGATCTCAAGGTGGTGAGTTCAAGCCCCACATTAGGCATAAAGGTTAGTTTTATAAAAAAAGATTAAAAAATGTATATCCAATTGATCTCAGGTAAACCATTCATTAGCTTTTGTATGGTTTCATTGCAGGTTTTGAAAAATCTTGATAATGAGAAGAAAGGGAAGCAACATTTTTGAACACTCACAGTATGCCAAGTAGCCTGTTAAGAATTTCTACATACCTTATTCTCATTTCACTCTTTCAGTAGGCCTTAGAGGCAGGTATTATTTCTGTTTTTATCAATGAGAAAAGAGAGTCTTAGAGCTGTTAAGGAGCTTGCCAAGGATCATATAACTGATGAGTGGCAAACCTTATTCAAACATAAGTTGCTATTCCAAAGTGATTCTTCCATAAACATTGCTGTGCAGAATATACCAAAGATTTTTAGTTGTTTAGTTGAATTTTTCTGAATGATGTATTTGCAAATATAGTAGATATGATAGGGTTTCCTCAGGTGTGCCAAATTCATTGTGCTGTATTTTATATAGCAGCAGATCCATAAGGAGTCAAAGGATAATGTGGGAGTCAGTTTGTTAGGCAAAAGGTCATGTTAATGTTTCAAAGTGACTTGAGGTGCTATGTCACAATATTTAATGTGCACATTTTAAAATGGCACACATAAAGAACCAAGAGTAGGTGTTATTCCAGTTCATCATGACCATGTTTCAGTGGTCTGAAGGTGTTCATTTTCTCCTCGCATTTTAACATTTTTGAGATTAGGATGCCTCTAACAATTGATGTCATATTATGCTGTAATTGGCAAAATTTTTTTTGTTTACATACAATAGCACATAAATTCATGAGGTGCCTTATGATTCAAATGATGGTGCCTTAGATTTGATGAAATGTAGTTATTTCTATTTTGGCAACACCCTAAGTATGTATATGCATTGTATTTCCAAAAGACTCCATCAAATCTACATGAATTGTCAGATTCTTAATTTGTATTTTCAGTGATTCAAATGTGTTAGATAAATGCTTACACTTAAGATCACCTTTGCAACTTTTAAATGTTTACTTACTCTTCAGTGTAGCTATGTTTGGATGTTTTTGAAACATCTATTCATATGTCAGCAAACTATAGGTATTATTATGTTACAGTGTATTTTAAAGAATTACAAATTATACGTATATAATATATAATGGTTCCAAAGGAAGCATCAGGCTTTTCAAGTTACTAACTCACTTTTTTTTAGTCCTTAAATATATATTTACATAATTACAATGCTTTTAAGATTTCAGCCCATTTGTTATATAATTAACACCAAAAGCAGGCAACCTACTAGAAATTAATACAGAATTGTAACTTAAACTTTTACCGACAGAAATAAAGTGAAAATGCCTAGCATTTTGAGTTTTGTTTCTTCATCTATGTCCATGAGAGTCTGCTGAATTTTCTGAACGTTGGGAGATTTGGCACAATTTTGAACATATGTGTCTTTGATTTCCACATGTTGTTCTAAGTGATGTCAAAAGGAGTTTTTGCATTGGCAGCCTGAAGGTAGACCGTGGCATTTAGCATTTATTATCTAGGTACCCAGAAAGTTCAGGCTTAAGGTTGAGCAAAATGCTGAATTGTGCTTTTTTGACACGGTTTGCCTTTTGAAAATACAGTAATGATGATATTGTGTATATTGTCTTATAGTGTTTCTACGTATTTTAAAAATATCCCAACCATAGAAAACATTACTATTTTCATGTAGTAGTATTTAGGTCAAGCAGTATGTGATTATATAAGAATTCATTGACATTATGAAAATTACAAATTTTAAAGATTCAATAAAAATAAGGTTAGTACTATACTGAAAAATTATAATCTCCCCCACCAGTATCTCCCTGAAAAAATTATAATTTATAATGCTTTTCTTCTTGTTTTTTGAAGAAGTATAAGTAAGCACATGAATTAAGTTTATAAGCCTTATAAAAACTAAAGATAAAACTGTTTGAGAAAATCAACATTTTAAATCATGCTAAGTCTGTTCCTAGTTTTACTCATCCTCTTGCAGAGCATTGACAAAAATATGAAATTGATTTGGTTGAAGGGTGTTAAAGAGCCGACAGCCAAATGTCACAAACAATGAATGGCTGCAGTGTTGAAAAAATCAATAGGGAGGTTAAGCTGGTCTTGTGAAAGACTTGGCAGACTGCTCTGTTCCGGGAAGATATCTGTCTTCTGGCCTTGGTTGCATGATCAAAAGGAAAACTTGATAGGTTTAATGAAGGGAGATACTGTAAAACTGACAACAGAAATATAGACACTGTGGTAAACTGTAGTGCACATCAGTGAGTGGTGCTATTAGATACATTTTTCAGCCTGAAAAAATATTTATAGGTAGAGATGTCAAAAATATTAACATTCTTTTACTTTTTCATTGATTCCTCCATCAGCTAATAAATTTCCCTGAAGTAAACAAAGGTTTGCATTTGGCTAAGTGTACAGTAAGATAATAAATATATAGGATATGATAATTACTCTGTTAATTAGTAAACTAATTTTCCAAATCCATTCATTACAACATTTAAAATCTGAATCAAAATTATATCGTTGTCATTCTCAGATTATATTTCTAAGGTATGAAGAAAGGTCAAGAGCCTATGTAAAAATGATAGCCATTGACTTGTCAATGAGAATGGAAAGTCTGTCATTGAAAACCAAGGTAGGATTTATGATTCATTAGCCCACCCCACAGGCCATTAGAAGATATTTTATAGAAGTATCCTCCTTTATACTTTTATTGATAAACAGTATGTTGGCCTAAAAAATACTTCACTGTGATTGTTTTGGTCAGAGCTATATATTATGAAGCCTGACATTTTAACACATAACAAATAAGATTAAGATCATGTGTCTTTGCAGTTTACTGTAGTTCATTGTTTATCAGCTTTATACCAAGTAATATTTTGTGTCTTTATTACTTTTTTCACCTGAATTTCTGGAGAACTCTTATTAGACTCTGAAATTAATGATTTCTTGGGTGCCCACTGTGCGTCTGTCCTTATGCTAGGTCCTAATATCTTTAATTACAAGCATTTCTTTTATAAGTTTAGAGATTTCCAAAAAAATTTTTTAATAAGCAGTTCCATTTTATTTTATTAGCTATCATTAGATGCTGCAGTTTCTTTGTGTAAGTCTGTGAGTGGGTTTAAGAAAAAGAAATCATTAGTTTAAAACTCCCAAATGTGATATTCACTTTAGAGAGGATGATATAACCTGTTTAAAAACAAATAAATAAAAAGAGAAGAAAAAAAGGAAATATGTCTGGCAGATTTTCTGCAAGTGGACGCTGTAATAAAAATGCCCCCTACTTTGTCGGGATGGTATTTGGAGGGCTGCTGCCATATGTTACTTTCCTTTTTAGCTGGGATTATGCCATCATTATTGCTGATAAAAGCTGTTTACTGCCTTGGCAAAGGAATGATGCTTGGAGCAGTTTTGGAAACCGCCATTCAGTTTACAAAAAAGTTCATTTAGTGCCAGATGCTAGAATCCTAGGTCTTTGTTATCTTTTCCCATTATTAGATCCATCCATTGTCTATTTCTTTTTTTCCCTTTTATAACAGAATGTTGTCTCTTACTACCTGTTTTAATTCAAGCTCTTAATGTGGGAGGTTATCTAAATTAGTACATTCTCCATATTATAAGTGATCAGTACTAAAGATGGGCAATTTGGCTTTCAGAATCATTGACTAGATTTGGAATAAGCACTGTAGTGTGAAAGAGAATCCAGCTTCCAAACACTGAATGTGTTACTTTCTTAGTACATTGCACATCAAGGAGAGGTGGGTTCAGTCTTTGAGTAAACTATTGGCTGATGTGCAGTCTCTGGAAGCCCTGAAGGTGGGTGTTGTTTCAGGTCCGTTTTTCACATTGTTTTTATGCTGTCATGAAACATGTTATGTAAAGTGAAACAAAATTTGATTTTTTTCCAGGAAATGTTACATTCATAGTTGTTATAACTTTTTATAAGAGTATTTCCTTTCCAGTTATTTTCCTGAAACTTTTCCTCTGCTTCTAAACACTGTATTTTATAGTGACTGAATGATCATATTATCTGCCTCAGGAATTTGTAAATGCTAATAACAAACTGTATTTTGTTTTGTTTTTGTTAATTAGCATATAATTCCTTCTGCACATACTTACTACTCTAGGTTAGTATAAGGCAAGGCAATTGTTTGCTTTTAATGTTTTTTTGTCAACATTATATTAAGACACATGTATTTTTCGGTGTCTAAAAATTCTTTTTTCTCAATTTTCAGTATTGTCTGGTTGAGTTAATGTGTACAGTGTATGACTTACTGGTTTGAGGTCACATCATTGACCTTGACTGTGTTGGTACTGTGCTTCACCATCTTTTTCCACCCATCAGAATTTAAATTAGACTTGTGACTTGAATTTAGAATTTCTTTAAGTGAAAAAGTGACTCTTATAAATAATGCTGACAAATTAGCATCTTACTGGTTTATCCCAAAATATAGCCCATAGTTCTTAACATAGTTCTCTAAGTACACTTTTACTCTAATGTTATCTTTTTGTAGGAACTGTCACCAGGAGGACAAGGTCCAAAACAGTGTACATATTGCATTTTTGTGTAGTCTTTTTTTTTTTTTTTTTACATAAACAAGGTTAGCCATCCGCTAGAAAACTATTCTTACTTAGAACACACTTAAATACAACCAGCACTGGATGCCATAAAGGGCCCCTGGTAATTAAAACTTTTGGATGACTTTAGGTGGGAAAAGAAAGGAAAAGGAATCTTCAGAGTTATCCAAGTACAAAGTTTAATAACATAAAATTTTAATGTCAAATTGAAGTTTGAAAAATTATAATCACCTGGGTAAAAGGGCTAAGTATCCCCATTAAAAGTTGATATCATCTGCGTTTATGTTGACCTTTTCTCTTTTTAGAATTTTTTTTCATGGTTGTGAATGAATGTTTATCACTTGTTAGCTTCTTGAATTATATATAAATTATCACAAAAAACAAGTATTAAGGGGCGCCTGGGTGGCTCAGTAGCTTAAGCATCTGACTTCAGGTCGGACCATTATTTCACGGCTCATGGGATCAAGTCCCGCATCAGGCTCTGTGCTAACAGCTCAGAGCCTTGAGCCTGCTTCAGATTCTGTGTCTGCCTCTCTGCTCCTTCCCCACTCATGCTCTGTCTCTCTCAAAAATGAATAAACATTTAAACAAAAGTATTAAAATAATACCCAAATAAAAAGTTTTTAGGTCGTATTTTAGAAAGCAGATACTTTAGTGCCCAATATTAGTTAATAAATGAACATTAATGTGAAAAACTGTGCATTTATTTAAACAAGGGACATTAATTGGCTCCTATATACATAGACAGGCACAGGCACATGACACTGTGATAGGAATCTTTGGAGAGTACCATGCTCTGTATCAAGACAGATCTATCATTTGAGTCATGGATTTATTTTTAATATTAAATTTCCAATAACCCTAAATAATTACCTTTCAACCTGTATTTGCAAAATTGTTACTGAAAATACGAATTGTAGAAATTCACATTTCTCCATCCCTGGTGATTTAACTACACTGTTATAATTTTCAGTGAATGAATGTGTTTGATGCATGTTATTCAGATAACTTTAGTCGTCTCAGATTTTTCAGAGAGACTGAAACGTTATTACTTTCTTTTCCCATTTATACGTTCATTTGTACTTAAGCATTGGAATCATTGTCATTTAGGACAATTGACAAGTAGATTGGGTTTAAAGAGCTTTGTTCTGATATCACCTTACTTTGGGTTACAACCCCCTCTCCTCCCTTTTATTTTTTATTACAGTTATGACTTTGGACTAGTTATTGAACTTTTTGAGAGTTGGTTTTCTCATTATAAATAATGTAGTAATATCTAATCTATTTGTCAGGGTATTATGAAAAGAGTCTGTGAAAAAGTTGGTACTCCGTAAATAGTAGATATTTTTATTATCAGTGAGCTTGACTGTATCAAACATGGAGTGACCAAATTAAATTAAGACCCCTTAATTTTCTCTTTCTGGCATATCTTCATGGAACTCCCTGGACATGAATTCTATATCTTTTATTGGTTGAATAACTTAAAGCTATTCTGTATTATTTGTAAGATCAAAAAGTCACCAGCAAAACTCTGCCACAAAACCAGGCAGAAGGGAATCAGAACTTAAGTTTCTTCTTTAGTTAGGAATCAGCTCAAGAAGGCACAACTTTAATATATCTGATTTCACATAGAGCTTGTGATATTTTTATTAGCACATCTTTGCAGACCAAGTTTTCCAGTTTCTTTATGCCAGTAATTTAATTTATATAAGTCAAATAACATTTTAGAGGTGCCGGTGTGGCTCAGGCGGTTAAACGTCTGACTCTTGGGGTGCCTGGGTGGCTTAGTGGTTTAAGTGTCCTACTTAAGCTCAGGTCATGATCTCACAGTCTGTTAGTTCAAGCCCTGTGTCAGGCTCTGTGCAGACAACTCAGAGCCTGGAGCCTGCTTCAGATTCTGTCTTCCTCTCTCTCCCTGTCTCCCCCACTCATGCTCTGTCTCTGTCTCTGTGTCTCTCAAAAATAAACTTAAAAAAAAAAAGCTAATGTTGGTACAGCACTTTACAGTCTATCCAACATGGCTACATTAAAAAAAAAAAAAGTCTGACTCTTGATTTCAGCTCAGATCATGATTTCACGGCTTATGGGATTGGGTCCTACATTGGACTTTGTGCTGACAGCACAGAGCCTGCTTGGGATACCCCCCTCCTTTCTGCCCCTCCACTGCTTGTACTTGCTTTGTCTCTGTCTGTCTCCCAAAATAGATAAATAAACATTAAAAAAAAAGAACTTCCTGAATCTAATAACATATTTACAAAATTTTTAAAGCACTTTAACATATTCCTAGAAATGATTTCTAGTATTATAAATATATTATTAATGCTTCTGTTAACATTTGCTTTACTAGTGTTATTCTAATTAATCCTGATTTACTTTCATTTTGAAGTTAAAAGCTTTTTCCTTTTTAAAAAATTCCTTCAAATGATAATTATCTGTTCATCACATTACAGATACCATCTTGACAGTATATCTAAATTGCTTTTACTAGGACACAAGTGTTACTTTTGATTAACTGTGTGTGTGTTTTTTGTTGTTGTTTGGTTTTTGTTTTTGCTTTTATTGTAATTCTGTGGGGAGAATATGACTTTTTTCCTGTTTAGATAGATGCATCTAGAACCAAATGAGGGCAGTAAAGTCTAATAGAAAGCTTTACAAATGAAAGTTTTGTTTCTGTTTGTGCAATACCTTGTTCCCCCTTCATGTATCCTGGGAAATCATACTGATCAATAGTTCCCATTTCAGTACAACTGCAGCAAGCATTACAACTGTATAAAATTTACAACATTGTCTGCTGTAAATTTTAATTGGAAAACCCTTATAGCTTTGCTCTCCATCTTTGGAGGTTTAAATCTATGATTTTTTTTAAGTAAAAAAAAATTTACAACATAATATCATGTCATACAATTTTTATGGACATGTAATATAAATAGGGCCAAAACCCTAGCCTTATTGGAAAAAAATAACTATAAAAATGTATTTTTAGCACTTAATGCATTCAACATATTTGCTATAGAAACAATAGACTTGGTAAAATAATTTAATGAGTGCTGTAAATAATTATGGACCATATCAGGCAAGGAATATTAACAAATAAATGTATTAATAAAAGACATATTTTGTGGTTTCTCTGTCTCCCATGTGAGGCCTCTTTCAGAATCAATGTGAAACACTCTCTCTAGAGCTAGTATGCTGAACTAGAAGAGGGTGAGAAAAATGTTGCTTTCTACACAGCTTTATTTCTGTCACAGGTCAGGCTCAGAATGCTGTGTGATACAGTTATTGACTCTAATCTGGGCATAAACACAAGTCCTCAAGCACCAGTCCAATTAATAATTTGCATAATTAACACGCATATTAAATAGGGACTGGCCTTGCATCTGTATTTGCAGTGATCGGGGTAATGAGGGCTAACGGAGCGGCGCCTCGGGCCTGTGTTAGCAGACGTGTGGCAGTAGTAATTTTTGCTTGGATTGACAACTGCTAGACAAGCGGCCCCAGCATAAAGCTAAACCCCGTTTGGCAGTATTAATCGTTGACAAACTGCTCTTAAAGCTGTAACATTGTTTCTGTCAGTTGTTTGGTTTGATGTCACTGTTAGACATAATAAATCAATAGTGTCAGAATTTGGTAATGTTTATAGCTAGCAAGGTTTATTATTTCATATGACTGTCATGTACAAATAGTGGTTATCATGGCTGCCTCTAAATTATCAAAGACAGAATATTGCTTTGAATATACTTCTGTAATTCTTGTTTCAGTGAATTCTTTGCCATCTGGAAACGCTTTTGGTTGGTATGCCTGCCCAATTTCAGTGTAATATTCATTTCTTTGCACAGTATGGTCTATGATTTTAAAAAGAGTGTACGATTTAATTTCTTGAAAGTTGATTATGGTTTTAGATTAGGAAGATATATCTGGCTTCCTCAGCTTCACCTTCATTCAAAACTTGATGATAGTAAGCATGTATGACAGAGTGCAAAGGCACTGAAATTCCTCAGAGTAGGATTTGGGTTTCTGAGGACCTCAGATAGAGGTAGAACAGAGATATTACAGACAGTATTTATAAAGAGAGTCAGTTCTTCAGAGATACAGGTGAGATTCCTTCTCTCTCCACTCTTCTTCCCACCAATCATCTCTCCAGAAGCTGTAACATTTATGTTATGCTTTCTCACACCCAATCCCAGTTATTGACTATTTTAAGATTTTTCAAAAATGTTTCTTTAAAAATTACATAAACATGTGCTGTTATCTTTATTGTCATTTCCTTAAAATAGTCCTATTTATAGTACTCTTGATGGAGTAGAATTTTATATGTGAAACTGCTAGCTACATGTACACATGTTTATTATGTACCTATAACATGTTCATGATAAACTATAGTAAAATATAAAGGCTGTTTCTAGTGACTTAGACTAAATTTCTGTATCTGTCCGTATCATTTTGATTTTTCAACTAAAAATGTATGTAAATACATTATGAGCAAATTAAGGGATTTTGTGATCTGCCAAAATATTTTCTTTGGCAAACTAATAGGCACTTTTAAATTATGAGCATAAAAGGTATATCAGTTCAGAAAAAGTGGAGGGGTGCCTTGTTGGCTCAGTCAGTTAAGTGTTCGACCCGATTTCAGCTCACAGTTTGTGAGATCGAACCCTGTGTAGGGTTCTGCGCTGACAGCACAGAGCCTGCTTGAGATTCTCTCTCCCTCACCCTCTGCTCATGCAGAGCATGAGCATGCATGTGTACACACACGGAAGTACTCTCTCAGAATAAATAAACATTAAAAAAAAAAGTTGGAGTTATCTGGAGTCGGGTTGACCTTTAAGTAGGAATAGAAATGTTCCCACTTAGGTGTGCCTGGGTGGCCCAGTCGGTTAAGGGTCCGACTTCAGCTCAGGTCATGATCTCGCGGTTCATGGGTTCGAGCCCCGCATCAGGCTCTGTGCTGACAACTAGCTCAGAGCCTGGAGCCTGCTTCAGATTCTGTGTCTCCCTCTCTCTCTGACCCTCCCCTGTTCATAATCTGTCTCTCTCTCTCTGTGTCTCTGTCTCTCTGTCTCTCTCTCTCAGAAATAAATAAAACATTAAAAAAAAAAAAAAAGAAATGTTCCCACTTAAAAAAAGGAGCATGCATGTAATACTTCAGGAAATTTTTAGTCCGTGGGCAAATTAATATTAAGTTATGAGTCTTATACAAGCCTTTAGTAATAAGCATTTGATAAAAATCATGGCTGTCCATTGTACCTCTCATTTACCCATGATATCATTTAAGCTACAATTTCAAAGCTTACTGCCCATCTCTTGTATGCCTATGCATGTGCATATATTATATACGTTAGCATAATGCTGCAAGGAAACTGCATCTGAACAATAACAGGGTTTTCAGGATATGAAAGTAATATGATTATTGTTGTTGTATTTTTTTAATCAGTGCACTTGAATGGAGTTACAGGCCAAACTTATCTCTAGAAAGTAAATGCATATTCTATTTTGGGAAGCCCTACTTTTGATTTTGGCCATTCTTCTAAGTAGCTTTAATGTGCCAAATAGAAATTGATAGTTAGAGATGACTGTAAGTCAGATGAAGTTGTGTGACCATCCCTTCTGCCTATCAAGTAGTCTAAGGCAGGGCACCTGGGTGGCTCAGTCAGTTAAGCATCCGACTTTGGTTTAAGTCATGATCTTGAAGTTCAGAGTTCAACCCCTGCGTTGGGCTCTTTGCTGACAGCTTGGAGCCTGGAGTCTGCTTCAGATTCTCTGTCTCCCTCTCTCTCTGCTCCTTCTCTGTCTCTTTCTCTCAAAAATAAATAAACATAAAAAAAAGAAACTTAAGGCTTTGCATTTTTAAGGCAGAGGTCAATTAACCCATGGGAAAGGATAGGGAGTAGGAGAGAGAGAGAAATGGTAGTTGGGGATAGGCCAAGGTTGCAGAGGTGGTAAGATGAGGCAGAATGATTAGATGTTTTTTCATCTTTCAGGTTTCAGTTAAATGTCCCCTCTTTGTAGAGATTTTTTTTTTACCACTCTTGCTAAAATAAATGTCTGTTATTCTATGACTCCTTTCTCCATAGAACTTACCAAATTTTAATTTTTTTCTTTTTTTTACTCCATGGTCCCTGAAAGTAGGGAGCATATCTGCTTTGCCCTTATACTCTTCAGAGGGGAAGGTAAAAAAGGACAGGTGTATTGTAAGACCTCAGAAGGGTAAGATAGGGTATTTGAGGAAGGGACATAATATTTCTTTAACATGAGGCTTGTGCTTACATTTGGTAGTACATACACTCTTATCTCCTTAGAATAATTATTTTTAAAGATTTTTTTTAAAGGCTTATTTATTTTTGAGAGACAGAGTATGAACGGGGTAGGGGCAGAGAGAGAGGGAGACACAGAATCTGAAGCAGGGTCCAGGCTCTAAACTGTCAGCACATAGCCCAATGAAGAGCTTGAACTCACAAACCGCAAGATCATGACCTGAGCCAAAGTCAGATACTTAACTAACTAAGCCACCCAGGCACCCCTCTCCTTAGAATAATCTTATAAGGTAGTTATTAATATTTCCATTTTGTAAATGAGTAAATGGAAACTCAGAAAAGCAAAGTGACCTGCCAGAGAT
Organism: Crocuta crocuta; assembly: GCF_008692635.1. Taxonomy (NCBI): domain Eukaryota; kingdom Metazoa; phylum Chordata; class Mammalia; order Carnivora; family Hyaenidae; genus Crocuta; species Crocuta crocuta. Next base: position 3,028,472 of record NW_027530625.1, read on the forward strand.
CACACAGCTAGTAAGTGGCTAAGCTGAGATTTGAATCATATTTTTGTAATTTCAAAACCCAGCCTTGTGCAATGTGTTGTTGTGGTCGTTATAAAAGGTAATCAACAGATTTATAATAGAATTTCTAAGGAGGATTGGGTATTCAGTTACGAGTATATGGCACACATTTATAGGGGGCCCTGATTTCAAAGTTCTGCTATTGCTTTTAGCCTTGTTCCCTGGTATCAAGCATCGGGACGATGAAAATGTGTGTTATATCAGCAAAGAGAAGCTTGGTGAGCCCTTTGTAACTAGGGTTGGCCTGTTGTCATTCTTGTGCTAGAATGGTACTAACTATGTACCATCCTTGGGGGAATTGTAGTCAACTAATTTTCTGTGAGGCTTAATTCTCTTGTGGAACCCCAGCAGAGAGACTGTTATGTTGTAACACTGAAAAAAACAGCCTCCAAATCTTTATAGCTTTAAGACAACAAACTATATCCATTGTATGTCTGTGGGTGGCTGAGTTAGGAAAAGCCATCCAGTCTTTCCTACTGTGCCCTTTTTTTACTACTTAACAACACGGCTTCGCTTTTGTGTGGGTTTTCCCCCACCAAGCAATTCTGCACAACACCAGCTGGGTGTCCTACAATTTAACTCAATTTTGACACTATCCACCTATACATGCCAAAAGTTAGGTCCCACAACAATGCCCCACCCCATTTCCGATGCCAATTTCAAGTCCGGGTTGTCCCCTGTACTTCTAGACTGATCAACTATAAATCAGAGGTTCTCATGACCCCTTCTGTGAGTTTAGTTCATCTGCTAGAACTACTCACAGAACTCTGGAAAACAGTTACTTATGTTTACCAGTTTATTAAAGAATATGGTAAGGGAGACAGATGAACAGTCAGAGTAAGAGCTTCATAGGGTGAGGTCTGGGAGGTTCCTGACTGCAAGTGCTTCTGTCCTTGTGGAACTGGGGTGTATCATCCTCCTGGTTTGTGAATGTGTCCAACAATCTGGAAGCTTTTTGAACCCCAGATTTTGGGGATTTTTAAAGTCTTTATCACATAGGATAAACCATTAACTCCATTTCCAGTCCCTCTCCTCTCTCTGGGAAAATTGAGTGGTAGAGGGGCAGGGCTGAAAATTCCAAGCTGCTAATTATGGCTTACTCTTTTTGTGACCAGCACCAATCCAGGAGCCCATCCACAGTCACATCATTAGAACAAACGATGCTTCAATCATTTAGGAATTTATAAGGGTTTCTGAAACCCTGTGTCCTCAGGGGCCACGACCAAGAGCCAAATATTAGAGTAATAGATGTACCTAGTGCTTTTGTCACTTAGGAAAATGTAAGGTTTTCAGGAGCTCTATGCCAAGAATTGGGGGCAGATCCTAATATATATATTTCTAATTATTTCACAATGGCTCTATTGTAGTCACATAGGACCTAGGCTAACAGTGCAGCCACCATCTCTCAGACATTGCCAATTGTCTTCCCAGAAGGAAAGCAATTTTGGGGATGTTGTCTTACCAGCAATTAAAGGTAGTTCAGAAGTAACAATTGTTCATAACTCTTGCTTACAAATTTTTGGCCGTAGTCACATAGCTGACCACAAGGGGCCAGGGAGTGCAATCTTAGCATGTGCCCTGAGGGAGAGGAGAGCTGGATGTCAGTGAGCACTACTAATGACATTCACAATTAGCACAGTAGGAACTAAAGAATTCTAGGTAGCCAGTGAGAGTATTGCTACTGTGATTAAATCTGGATAGTTTGAAAGTCTGGTGGCTAATCAAGTTTGTTTGTGCACTGGGAAAATTAGGAAGAAAGGTTCCAGGAAAGAAAAATGGCTGTTAAAATGGTCTGTGGAGTACATTTAAAGATGCTCAGCATCATTAGCCATCACGACAGCTCTTGTACAATTTCCTCTGTTCTCTTAATACTGAACTTTGCCCAGGTGTTTATTTTCTTTTCCTTTTCTACTAATCACACTTTTAAGAAAAAAATTTTTTTTTCTAATGGTAAAAATGCCCCAGTAAGAACTTTTTAGTTCCAAAGTAGGTATTATTGTTTGAACTTGGGAGGTCCCTATCTCCTTAAAGAAGCAAGTAATGAGGAGCATGGCTTATACACCAGTAGAGAGTGTTCCAAAGTGGGTTCCATGGAATGTTCTGAAAGATAGTGTAGGAGGTATTTTGATAGTCATTTAGCGGTACATACTGTCTGGCTGTCTGACATCCCTTAGATTATAGAGGACACAGCTAGAAATGACATGAGGCATCATTTGGTATAAACTTTTTGCTTAGAAATGGGCAAATTAGGTCTCAGAGACATTAAGTGATGTGCCTGTGCTCATATAGCTAGTTTTGTCTTTCATTTTTGCCATTTGTACATGCATGACGATGATACTAACATTTATTGTGCTGGCACTGTTCTGAGTACTTACCATGTATGCATCCATTTAAACTGGCTAACTTGTAGCCACACTAGCATGTGAACCCAGACCTTCTGAATGGTAAGAAATCCTTCATGGTAAAAAAAAATCCTTAGAACTCGTTGATTTCCTCGCCGGCTGGCTCTCCCCCGGCAGCCCTGCCCAATGGCGCCTACTGGCTCTTTGGGTGGGAAGCAGAGGGGCCGGGGGGGGGGTGGCTTNGTCTGGGTAACTTACCAGATTAAATATGGTTGATGATGGTTCTGAACGAATACAGCTCTTTTATTTGTGGTATGCCATTTTGAAGACTGAGGCCATGGAGATTTATCCTTGAGGGTAAAGGAAATATTTGCAAAAGTCTATTTTATTTGGCAAAAATGTTAATCCTGAGGCTGAATTCTCTAAAGGGCCTGTACAACGTAATAGATGTTAGTGGAACCATTTACACCCAGCCAGCTTGAAGAGTCTCAAATGGACCCTACCACTGAGAAAACAAGATGGCAGTCCACTGTGGGGAATTGAGGAAAATGGATTAATACAAGAGTGCTGTGACAATATACAACTAAAACAGGGTTCTTTTAACATGGATTTCATGAAATGAACGAATACATAGGTTTCTTACCCAGCACAAATGGACAATGGATTTGACTTTCTAAAGACTTTTTGTATCATTAAAACAAGTACATTTTTGACATATGGAGAAGAAAGATAGCACATTAACACAGATGATAGTTTGTATGCCTGAAACTTTTTGCAGTTTGATTTGTATGAGTATGCCCTTGTGAAATACTAACTTTAATAAAATTTCTAACACTTAAAAAAAAAAAGAACTGGTTGATTTCATCACTGTGAGTAAAAGTGATTTTCCATAAGGCTCAAGGAACTTACCAACTTCAGTCTTTTTAAAAAGAAGAGGTCATGTTTCCTGCTTCCTGGAGAGAGAGTCAGTAGCAGTTACTTATATTTGAATATGCTCTTACATTAGGCCTAACCCATGTATCTTTATGAAGAGAAATTCAATAATCCAAGAGAAAATAATTGTGTTTCTTAGGGAATTTCTCTAGTATCTTTATAACTGTATTTGTTCTAAATTATAGATTGTAGCCTTATCTGCAGTACTTCATTAGATAGATGAAAATATAAGCTTCTTTCCATAATAATTCCTGTTTAGTATGATTTATAAAATTATTATTACTATGTTTAAATGGTAATCTGGATGTTTCTAGCTTCTCTAAATGAGCATGGACTCCATTCCGATAGCCCTTAAGGGACTTTCAGTAATAAGGAAGAACTGATCTTAATTTTTTTTTTTTTGGCTTAACATTTCTCTTTTCAAAAGATCCCATTGCACCTTATAAATGGGAGGATGGTGTCACCCGTCTGGCGCACTAAACACATTATGTCAGATGTGCTGTAAAATAGCTAAGTACCTATAAAGAGTACCTATACTGTACCTAGTACCTATAAAGATAAAGTGAACCTAGTTTTACCTATAGAAGAATGTGTGAAATTGTCATTAGCTGATAGTCTATTTCCGTAAGTGGTCAGTGTGAGAAGGCTTCTGTGAATCATATAGTTAAATTAGGCTTAGGGTATATGTCAGGAAAAAGTATGTTGCGTGTGTTGCTTACCTGCCCACCTGCTTGCCTTCCTGTCCTGTTTTTTTTTTGTCTTCTGAAAAGAAAATAGCTTTACTTTTTTCTGATCACAAAACTGTCTTTGCTTATTGTTAAAATATTTAAACAACACTGAGAAGTAAAAAGAGAAAAGTAGCATTGACTAAAATTCCTACTACTCAGACATAATCACTCTTCCACATACTGCTAAACACTTAGATATATGTATTATTTTTCAAAAATGAGTTAAATATCCTGTTGCATAGCTGGCATCTTTTACTGAATAATATATTGTGGGCATCTTTTCATGTTAGCAAGTGTAGCTCTTATGTAGCCATATTTATGTGGCTACATAATATTCCATGTTAGTTTTTCCACCAGTTTTATCAGATACTATACATTTGCTTTGATCACAAATATCTCTTTAATTATTTTATGCTTTTTTTGGAGGGCTTAATTTTAAAGATAGCATTATTGGGCTCCTGCATGGCTCAGTTGGTTAAGCGTCCAACTCTTGAGTTGGGCTCAGGTCATGATCTCATCGTTCATGAGATCAAGCCCCTGGGTCAAGCTCTGTGCTGGCAGCATGGGGCCTGCTTGGGATTCTCTGTCTACTTCTCTGTCTGCTCTCTGCCCCTCATCCCCCTGCATTCTCTTTCTCTCAAAAGTAACTTTCACACAAAAAAGCATGGCCTTATTTTCAAATGGAAGTTAAATTCACTCATCCAATTATTATTTATTGAATGTTTACCATGTTTTAATCACTGAGGAACTTAGAATATATCTGCTGCCCTTGTGGAGTTTATATTATGGTGGAAAAAGAAGTAACATTATACAATAGGTTAAAATAGAGGAACAAAGACAATGCTGCCTAGATTGCAAGAGGAGATCAGAGAAGCAATCATCATGGCTGTTTTATTAGAGGATGGGTAAAGTTGCCAGAGGCCTCTGCATGTGTCCAAGAAGGTGGAAGATGTATCGTTTTCAGCTTCTATATCTCGTTTCTAGTTAACAGGGTCATGCTTTGTTCTAAAAAGGCAAATGTTGTTTGTAACTTTGCCGTAATACAATATATTTCTACTTTAAGAATGTTTAAAATCTCAGAAATGTCAACAGTTACTTCTCTTGAAAATAGTTGTATTAGTGCTTGATAGTATTCAAGGCTATACTTGGGTTATTTCCATATGATCCCTCAGTACTTAAATTGCTGACTTTATGATTGGGTTCCTGAGCCTTTTGTCTGACTTGATTTTTCCTCATAATAATTCATCTGTAAAGAGGTGAATTGATTTTATGGCTATATTAGGTAAACACAAGATAGTACCATCTACATGTAATTACAGAGCAGTTACAGTGGCAAATCTAAGATCTTGTGACATCCATTATAGAGATCTCATAATTTTCCTCAATGATCATTTTTTAAAATATCACCATGGAAGAATTTGAAAGCAAGCTCAAGAAATATAGTCTAACAGTCATACAAGTGACGAATTGTCATCCTAGATTGATGTCTGTAGGACCTTTCGCCTGAGATATGTCCTTGTTCTACCCAAAGTAGTTTTTTTTTTTAAAAAAAAAAAGTCAGTTGTTTTGATAGACAATTAGAAGACATGGGTAATATATTTTTCAGGGTATATGTGGCTAGAGGAAATAGCTGTTCAATAGTAAAACTAAGACTCCATAAACAAATAAATTTTAATAGGTTCTAATATTGGACCCAAATCAACTATAATAATGATATTGATTGCCAATATTTTTACATGCTTCCTGTGTCCCAGGCACTGTGCCTAGCATTTTGTATGAATTTTCTTATTTAATTTGCGTAAGACCTCTATGAGCTAGGTACTGTTATTATACCCATTGTACAAAGACAACCAAACGGGAGATGTTACATTGATTTTATTAAATTTCCAATCTAAGGCCGTACGTTTACACTAAAAAAAAAAAATAGTGTTCATTTTCTGACCATGTTGTAGATTGAATGTAAGGAAAAACTTTGTCTGGTAGAGAACACTTAAAATGCTGGCTAGAAATAACTTTATTTCCAAAGCATGATTTTGAGCTGGGAGTGAAATAAGGAGACAGTGGCCAGAAAGAAGGATAGAGAATGAGTCCACAGATACAAGAGCTGACATTTTTTTGTTCAGGCAGGAATAGAGAGGGTTGGAGGGTGGGGGAGTGTCTGCCAAACTTGTTGACCTGGAATGAAGGTTTTCAAGTGCCATATGCAGCTTAAGAAACAAAATCAGAGATCTTCACATAAAGCTAGAATTCTTAAAAGATGGCTACTCTGCAGGTGAACTTGCTCTTGGCTCTAGATAGGATGGGCCTGAAAACCCCTAGCCATAACCTACATTCAGTTGATATGAGGATGGAATTCACATAGCCTACCTATCTCAAAAAAAAATTCCCAGCTGAAAATTTAGTTTGAAGTGAGTTATCAGTGCTTCCAGGCATTTATAAAATGTGTATCTTCTCTGAAAGAAAGCATTTATACCTGGATGTCACAGAATTTATGAAGATTAGTTTTTGAGGGACATGGGTTCACAATTAAAAAAGAAAAAGAAGTACCTGAGTAAAAAAGCCACCATGATTAAGAGTTAGCAGAAGTATGATACTGCAGAATTAGGCTCACAAAGACTGAAGCTATTTAATATGATCACATATAGCAAATAAAATAACTGTGTTTAAAGAATTAAAGAAATTAAAAGAAAAGACACCATTAAAATTAACAAGACAGATTTAGAAAGCAAAGAAAATTCTTAGAATAGACATGGCTTAAGGAGAGAATTTGTGAAATAAAAGATAGATATGAAGAGATCACCCAGAATACAGCACAGAGAAGGGATAGAAAATGAAACAAAACAAAACAAAACAGAAAAGATTAAGAGGCTAAAGTAAGAAAGCCCAACAAACATTCAATCCATAGTTTCAGAAGAATAGAAAGATTGGAGAAGAGGCAATACTCAAAAGATTTTTAATTAATAATGTGTCAGAGTTGATGAAATATGAACATTCAGATTCAGATAGCCCAGTGAATTCTAAGTAGAATAAATGGAAAGACATTGTCACTGACATATGCCAAGATAAAACCGCAGAACCCCAAAGATTAAAAAAAATTTGGAATCGGCTAGAGAAAAAAGGAACAATGAATAAACATAGCTAACTTTTCAATAGGATCAATTTAAGTCAGAACGTGATGAAATAACTTCAAAGTACTGAGAACAAATAACTAGAATTGTCAACCTAGAATTGTCTACTCATTGAAAATATCTGGAGCATGGGCAAAATAAAGGTGTTTTCAGACATAAAGTTGAAAATGTTAACTACCAATAGAATTCCATCAAAGGAATTTCTAAAGGATATAGTTTAAGAAAAAGAAGAAAAAATCCCCAGAATGATTGTTGTCTGAAAAGCAAGAAAAGTGAGAAAGGAAAGTAGAAAGTTTATGGGTATTTATAACAAGTATTGACTATATAAAATAATAACAATTTGTGTGTATTAAAAAATTAAGATAGCTTTAACTGAATGTAAGTTGAGAAGCTATAATCAGAGTTAAGACATTGTAAGGTTCTTTTATAAAGGTTTTGATTAGCAAGAAAATATACATTAAAACAACAGTGAGATATTGTTTACACAACCCCCTGATTGGTAAAAAATAAAGTCTTACAAAATTAAGTTTTGGTGAAGATGTGGATGAATAGGAAGTTTTATTCACTGGTGAGTACGTAGATTGGCATAATCAGCTTAGAAAGTATTTGTTGTTGTTGGCAAAATTTAAGATAGAAAAGGAAGGAAGGAAGGAAGAAAGGAAGGAAGGAAGGAAGAAAGAGAGAAAGAGAGAAAGAAGAGTGGAAAAAGAAAGAAAAAGTCATGAAAACTCACATGTACACCAGAGACCTTTACGCAATTGTTTAGAGCATTATAGTAAACTGTAGATTAAAACTGGAAATAACTCAAATGTTGATTAATAATAAAATAGATATATAAACCAGGGTTTATGCTGATGATGGAATACCACACAGCAATAAGTATGAGTGAACTATTGCTACATTCAATAACATAGAGGGATATCACACACATTATGTTGAATAAAAGAGGCAAGACATGAAAGAAAACACACAGTATAATTCCATTTATATAGAAATTCAAAAACCGGAAAAATGGAGCTACATTGTTAGGGCTGCACAGAGATGACAGTAATATTTTTTTTTAATACTAAATAAAACAAGGAACAGCTTATCACAAGAGTCAGGATAGTGAGCAGAGCTTCAGTAGGGCTACCTCTGGCCACATGTGTCTGTGAGAGTATTTGTTTTTTGTGTTTTTTTTTTTTTTAAATATTTATTTCTAGGAGAGAGAGACAGCGCGAGCAGGGGAGGGTCAGAGAGAGAGGGAGATATAGACTCTGAAATAGGCTCCAGGCTCTGAGCTGGCAGTCAGCAAAGAGCCCAACGCGGGGCTCAAATCCACGAACCGCGAGATCATGACCTAAGCGAAAGTTGGACGCTCAACCCACTAAGCCGCCCAGGCGCCCCTGTGAGAGTATTTGAAAGCGAGTGCTCTGAACTGAGATGTGCTGTAAGTGTAACATACATTGGATTTCAGAGGCCTTAAAAATAAAAAGAATATGTAATACCTCAATAATAGAATTTTATATTGGTTACATATTACAATGATTATACTTTAGATATATTTAGTTAAATGAAATATATTAAAATTAATTTCACCTGTTTTGTTTGTTTTTACTTTTAAAAAAAGTGACTACTAGAAAAATTTGAATTCTATGTAGCTGTCATTGCATTCCAGTTGGAAAGAGCTGCTCTAGAGGCTGAGGACAGAGTTGAGATTGGTGCAAGACCAAGGGTTGCTTCTGTGAAGTGGCAAAGTTATGTTTCTTAGGTGGTGGTTACATGGGTATTACTATATAATTATTCATTTACCTGTATATACACATCGGGTACATAAAATGCGTATTTGTTTATATGCCTTAAATTAAAAAAAAAATTTTATACTTTATTTTTGAGACAGAAAGAGACAGAGCATGAGTGGGGGAGGGGCAGAGAGAAGGGAGACATGGAATCCCAAACAGGCTCTAGGCTCTGAGCTGCCAGCACAGAATCCGACACCAGGCTCAAACCCACTAACCGCGAGATCCTGACCTGATCCGAAGTCAGACACTTAACTGACTGAGCCACCCAGGCGCTCCTATATGCCTTAAAATTTTTAAAAATGCTTCCAAGATATTGATATTTATGGACCTTATAGGGTAATCATTAAAAAAAAAATTGAAGTAGATGGTATAGCTTCTAGAGTAGTAAAGGAAGAAAAATGAAATGGAAGGGGCAGGGAAAACAAATACAATTCATTCAGTCCGAAAGAAGGCAGGAAAGGAGAAATATAAAAGAAACAGAAGTAGGATAAATATGTCATAAAATGACTTGGGAGACATAATTCCAAATATACCTTATAAAAGGACTTGAAAAGGTTAAAAGTTAAAATAGTAAATAAATAAATATAAAGATTATCCAAGAGTACTAAGCAGGTATCAAACAAACATCTAAGCAAGAAAAAAAAACCTAACAACTTATTTATTTTTGAGATACACATAATACAAAAAGACACAGAAAGGTTGATGGTAGAAGGATGGAAAAAGATGAACCAAGCATCTGTTAACAGAAGGAAAACTAGAACAGTTATATGATTACAGATAAAATAAGCTTGAAGGTCAAAGGGAAAATGCATTTCTAGAGATAAAGAGGGTCACTATATATTGACAAATGGTTTACTTTGTTAGGAAAATTGTAACAAGCCTAAAATTATATATGCCTAATAACATAGCTTCAAAAATATAAAGCAAATATTGGAGAAATAAATTCAGAGTTGATGTGGGAGATTTAACATATCCCTACCAGGCAATGATAAAATAGAAAAAAATTCTGTAAGTGTATAGAAGAGTTTAAAAATGCAATTAACAAGCTGGACTTTGGAAGTGTAGGGAATATATCACTAGCAACTGCAGAATATGCATTCTTTTCAAGCATGCATAGGAACAATTTTTAAAACTTAATCATGAATCAAGCTTCAACAAATTGATAAGAAACATCACAAATACCATATGCTGTTATGACAAAACAAGTAGTTAGAAATCAAGAAAAAACTCTAAATAAAATAACCCTTACAATATTTAGACATTTAAAAACATTCTAAATCATTCTGCAGTCGAGGAAGAAATTGTTAGGGAAATTGTAAAATATTTTAAACTAATTTGAAATGACAAAAGTACTTCTAGTTATAATAACAAAATGTATGGGATATAACTAAAGCTTTATATTCAACTTTTTAGCTTGATACGCTTACAAATTTAGAAGAAGGAAAAGAAAAAAAGAAGAAAAAGAGAGATGAAGCACAAATAAATAATACTGGATTTGAAAAGAAGGATAAAACATGTGGCAGATTTTAAAAAGAAAAAAGGACGTTTTGTCAATACATTTAACACGTTAGGTGAAATGGAATAGTAATAGAAATAATACAAATTACCACACCTTACGCAAAATGTAGCAAATGTACATGGTCTTATAAATCATTAAATAAATTAAACAAATAGTTTATTTTGTCAGAGAGAAAACATTAGGACCAGAGGGTTTTTTTTTAATTTTTATTTTTTAATGTCTATTTATTTTTGAGAAAGAGAGGAAGACAGAGCATGAGCAGAGAGAGGGAGACACAGAATCCGAAACAGGCCCCAGGCTCCAGCACAGAGCCTGATGCGGAGCTTGAACCCATGAGACCTATGAGCCATGAGATCACGACCTGAGCCAAAGTCGGACACTCAACTGACTGAGTCACCCAGATGCCCCAGGACCAGAGGGTTTTGTAAGTGAGTTTTAAACATTCAAGAAAGGAATTATTTCAGTCTTTTCTGTCTACTCTGTTGCAAACAGAAGCATACTCTTCAACTAATCATATAACACTAATAGTGAAACAGGTTGGTACCAGTACAAGAAAGGAAAATGATAGGGCAGTGTCATTCATAAATAAAGATGGAAAAATTCTAAACAAAATACTCTATTACCAGAGTCCAGTGCACAGATATGTACTATATCAAGACCAGGTTCAGCTTACATCATCCATGCAAGATTGGGTTATTGTTAGGAACATCAGAAAGGATATAGGACTTGAACAACACTGTCAGCCAACTTCACTTAATTGACATTTTCTTCTACTCAATAACAGCAGAATATGTGTTCTTTTCAAGTACACATGGAATACTCACCAAGAAAGAATGCATAAAATAAATGTCAGTTAACTAAAAATTCTGAATGTTGTCAAGAATGTGGGGCAACAGGAACTCTCATGTCAGTAGGAATATAAACTGGCACAACATTGGAAAATAGCTTGGCAGTATCTTGTAAAGTTGAAGATTGGCATATGCTATAGACTAGCAGCTCCATTCTTAGGTATATGTTCTAGAGAAAAGCTTACAGGTGTGTATCTAGAGACATGTGCACTTGATCCTTACCAGCACAAGGATTAGGGACAACAACCCCTGAAGCCATTTATACCTTTCGATTCTCCCAAAATGTAACTAAATAGCCTATTGACCAGAATCCTTATTGATAAGATGAACAGTCGATTAACACATATTTTATATGTCATATGTATCATATACTGTATTCTTACAATAACGCAAGCTAGAGAAAACAAAATGTTATTAAGAAAATCATAAAGAAAAGAAAATACATTTACACTACTGTACTACAAAAAAAGCCATGTGGGGGCGCCTGGGTGGCTCAGTCAGTTGGGTGTCCGACTTCGGCTCAGGTCATGATCTCACGGTTTGTAGGGTTGAGCCCCGCGTTGGGCTCTGTGCTGACAGCTAGCTCAGAGCCTGGAGACTGTTTCAGATTATGTGTCTCCCTCTCTCTCTGACCCTCCCCTGCTCACGCTGTCTCTCTCTCTCAGAAATAAATAAAAACGTTAAAAAAAAAAAAAAACCATGTGTAATTAGACCCCCACAGTTTGAACCTGTGTTGTTCAAAGGTCAACTGTATTTGAATGTCCATAGCAACTTTGTGTTTAATAAAAGAGGGGGAAATAACTCCCCTAAAGTCCACCAATTGCTTAATGAATACAGAAGTTGTTTTACAACTTATTGTATTTACAACTGCATAATGCAGTTGTGCCATAATATAGATGAATGTTGATTTTATTTTATTTTTTTAATGTTTATTTACTTTTGAGAGAGAAAGAAGGAGAGACAGAGAGAAAGCAGCAGGAGCAGGGGAGGGACAGAGAGAGAGGGGGAGACACGGAATTCAAAGCAGACTCCAGGCTCTGAGCTGTCAGCACAGAGCCCGATGTGGGGCTAGAACCCACGAGCAGTGAGATTATGACCTGAGCCAAAGTCTGACGCTCAACCCAGTGAGCCACCCAGGTGCCCCAATGAATGCTGATTTGAAAAGGCAACTGAGAGGAGACTTTTGCTTCTGGGTATAACTAAGACCCATATGTATCTCTCTGGCCCATATGTTAGTTTCTCTCTGGGGTACATGGAACTCCTAGGTTCTAGTGTGTACGCATTTAGAAGAGATAGTGCTAAATTTCCCTTCAGAAGAGTAACTAACCAATTTGCATTTTTCCCACTCTTCTCATTTTTCAGGGCATATTTTTGTTTTATAATTGGGATCACTTATTTTTACAATATTGTGGGTTTTTCTCATGAGTACTACAGTGTAAACACTTTTCATTTTAGCATTTAAAAAAATAATTTTACTGACTTCATAATATTGTGTTGAGTGACTATATTGTTGCTTACTTAACTATTCTATATTTATATGTTTTGTGTCTATCAGTGAAGACTTTGGTGAGGATGGGGGTCAGTTCATAGACATCAACTGTTTGAAAGGTTATTATATAAGGAGAAGAGGAACCTTTTTATATTTACAGTGAGCAGAATTAAACTTAGTGAGCTATAGGAACAGATGGGGCTGAATCAGAATAAGAACTAATACCCACTGTCAGCAAAACTAGAGAGATGTTTTGGGAGCCAGTGAGAAATCCTACATAAGCTGAAGGTGGGTAGAGACCCTTGGTAGAAACATGAAGCTTTAAGTATTTACTGGAAGGACTGGATTTAATGACATTCCAACCTTGAATTTACTATGCCATGTTATATCTCAAGTTGAAGGCAGATTCTGTTGGCCTTCCTTAAAAACACTTCTGGGGCACCTAGGTAGATTAGTCGGTTAAACATCCGACTTCGGCTCAGGTCATGATCTCACGATTCGTGAGTTCGAGCTCCACATCGGGCTCTGTGCAGACAGCTCAGAGCCTGGAGCTTGCTTCGGATTCTGTGTCTCCTTTTCTCTCTGCCCCTCCCCTGCTTGTGCTCTGTCTCTCTCAACAATAAATATGTTTAAAAAATTCTTACATCTGTCCTTTCCTTTTTGTTCTCAGGATCTTCATCATCTTTTGCGTGGATTATTACAATAACCTCCCAACCAGAGCTCTTGATTCTAATTCTTGGTTCAATCTTAACATTCTGCTGCCAGATTGTTTTTGTAATACAGTGTCCTGTGATCCTGCATGTCATGATATTCAAACCTTTAATTATTCCCTATTGCCTCAAAGGTAATGCTCAAACTTTTTAACCTGGAACTTTTGGCTGTTAATTAATTGGACCTCCATTCTTTTATTTATTCAACCACCATTTATTGAGCATTAACTATTTGCCAGGGACTGTGTGAGATGCTGGTAATAGAAAGATGAATAAGATAAATCACTATGCCTAATAAGAGTAAGTTCCAAAGATCTGGGAAGGTGGGCTTAGAACAAGTTTTTGTTTGTTGGTTCATTTATTTTAAAGGAGAAGTAAAGCATTTTTTGAAGATAAGTGTATTTAGAAGACTCCTAACCTGGTTTAGAGACTCAGGGAAGGCTTAGCTTCTACCACTGCCCTGGAAGAACTTTCTGTCCTAGTGAGGCTCATCTATTTTCTTTCTTTAAGGACCCTTGATTAATTTCTGCCTTGTGGTGTAATTTTTTATTTCTAATATGAATAATGCTCATACCATCTCCCATACTGTACTTTCAAGGTAGGTCACATTCCATAGCTTCCCCTATTCAGTATGCGATTTATCTTCCTTCAGATCTGTCCCTTATCCAAATCAGAAAACTTCTTTTTGCTTCTCTCACTTGTCTTTTTTTAATGTGCTCATTATTTATTGATAGTGTTTATTTGTTTAAGAATGTAGTTAAAGAGGGGACATACTCGAACCGGCATGAGAGCCGGCTAAGGGTCTGACTTTGGCTCAGGTCATGATCTCATGGTTTGTGGGTTCGGGCCCCATGTCAGGCTCTGTGCTGAGCCTGCTTAAGATTCTTTCTTCCTCTCTCTCTCTGCCCCTCCCCAACTGATACACGCTCTCATGCACTCTCTCTCTCAAAATAAATAAATAAACTTTTAAAAAAGGTCAGTTTTGGGACACCTGGGGGCTCAGTTGGTTAAGTGTCCAACTTCAGCACAGGTTATGATCTCACGGTTCTTGAGTTCGAGCCCCACGTCAGGCTGTGTGCTGACAGCTCAGAGCCTGGAGCCTGCTTGGAATTCTGTGTTTCCCTCTCCCTCTGCCCTTCCCCCACTCTCTCTCTCAAAAATAAACATCTAAAAAAATTTTTTTTAATATAATATTGTTTCCTAGTCTGTATTGCAACTACATTATATTTAAACTCGGTGTTATTTTATTCCTTATATGTGCATATTTATCTTTCTAGTAAGATTATCAACAGCTTGAAGACATGTCATGTCATACGTATTTCTCTGTCCCCCAGAGACTTGTGTACAGTTCCTACTGACTAGCATGTAGCAAGGTTTTATTTATTTATTTTTTAATATTTTTATTTATTTCTACGACAGAGAGAGAGAGAGACAGCGTGAGCAGGGGAGGGTCAGAGAGAGAGGGAGATACAGACTCTGAGATAGGCTCCAGGCTCCGAGCTGGCAGGCAGCACAGAGCCCGACGCGGGGCTCGAACCCACGAACCGCGAGATCATGACCCAAGCGAAAGTCAGACGCCCAACCGACTAAGCCACCCAGGCGCCCCTAGCATGTAGCAAGGTTTTAATAAACATGTGTTTAATGAGTACATATTGACTTCATAAACTAAATAATCAGGAGCTGTAATAATTGAACCTTCACTACTTGACCCAGAAAGATTCTTGTCTCCTCTTAAATAAGCCTTCTCTGATTTTCACCCCACCCCCCACCTGTTTTAGGCGAATGGTTTTGGGGTTGCAATTTCAGCTAGATAGGACTTTCCAGCACTTTTTCTAGGACTTGCAGGACTGTAAGTCATTGTAGTATCTTCTGCCACACCAGATGACGTTACCTCACGTGTGTGTGTATGTCGAGGAGCTACCTAAATGTTAAAACATAGAGAAATTAAGCTATATATATACATTTGTGTGGCCCATAAAATCTCTCCTTTTCTCAGTTTTCTCTTTACTAATGTATAAGGTATTCTTTTATATCTCCCCTGCTATACAAGTGGAATCTTTTATTCCCATCTTCTACTTTTGTATATCATGCTTCATCACGCCTGTAAAATTTGGACCCGTTTTTCCTTTTCCACATCACAGTTCTCGTGGTGGCCTTAGCTACATTACATTTGAGCTTCTCTATCGTCATTGTTAGCATCATCATCAAGAGCAACAACTATTGAACACTTATCATGTGCAGGGAATTGCACTGGGCACTTGGGCAGTTTGCTTTACCAGATTCATCCTCAATTTGACTAGATCTGAAAATGGCTCTTCATTGTTTGCTTTCTCTCCACCCCCACCGATGCTTTGGTTAATAAATTGTCTTGCTTAGAGTTCATCATCATACTCAAGTGCAGCTGACTAGTTAGCAGCTTTATATTCCATTCAGTGGCAATGGTTGTTTCCTAGTAGTGGAATAAGTGAAAAGCACAAGGGAAAGAAGGCAACCATAGTACCTCTTTACTGATTTTGCCACCATTATGGCAAATTGTTTGTGATTTGTGGAAATGGACTCTCTTTTATCAATGGTTGACTATCAGTTCCTTTTTCTGGAGAGAAGTCATTAGTTAACGCAGCTCAAGGATTTGTCTGAGAAGAGCAGCACATCAGTTAGAATGCTAATTCACTCAACTGGCAGCAAGCACAGTGAAATGACAGCTTGGAGGGGGGTAAGAGGAGTGTCTGAAAATGGCAGCAGATTGGTATTTCGAAAGGGGAGGGAAATTTCATAATGATGAATAAGAAAGATGACATTTGGTGCTCACATTTAACTTGCATTGGATGTCCATATAAGGGTCAGTATGCATAACCTCTCTTGATTAGGCCTCCGGCTGCCCAGCAGCTGACTGGGTGTATACCCTTCAGACTGTAACCAAAAGAAAGGCCTAGATAATTAGGCCAAGTTGAACTGCAGGAGGTAGCCAGCTTCTCTGCTGCCTTTTGTATATTCATGACCCAGCTTGATTGATGGAAGGACAGTGTTTGGTGACACTGTCATTTGCAAGTTGAAAGGTAGACTACAGGCTGGAGCCAAGATCAGATGTGCTTTAAAGAGTCCTGCAATAAACTCATTTGGATGCTGATGATGTTCACATATGCATTTCTTTGTTTCTTACTGTTTCTCATGGACATCTGTTAATTTGTAGAAATTAGCTTGGTTGTTTTCAGTTAAAACCCCACACTAAGTTACAAGATAGTTTTGTTTAAAAAGTTGTACAAAGTTGCTAGTGATATAGTGTGTGATGTGGTTCTCAGAGGTTTTTATGTGGTATTTTCACTTTTTCCTTATGTAGGAATTTTAACTATATTTCTTGCATTGGTGTATATCACTAGAAGCAAGTGACTTTTTTCCAGGAAAAAAGTTAAATAGATTTTTTTTACATATTTCAGAAATTTCAAGTGCTGATGTCAAAAAGTTTTCCAGAGAATATTGCTTTTGTAAGGAAATTGCTCTTTATCAGAAGATATATGAATATCTGAGGTTCCCTTTTAATATTATAGTTCTTAAAACGGATCTTTTATTCATTGTGAACTCTTCTGTTTACTCAAAGACTTGATTAATTTTAGACTTGTGGCAAATGAGTTGAAAATACTAAAGGAAGTTAGAATCCTAAAATAGAATCATGAGGTTAACC
The DNA here is from genome assembly GCF_008692635.1 of Crocuta crocuta. NCBI lineage: Eukaryota > Metazoa > Chordata > Mammalia > Carnivora > Hyaenidae > Crocuta > Crocuta crocuta. The sequence continues at coordinate 3,045,686 of NW_027530625.1, forward strand.
TAAGGAGCCTCTTCAAAATGTAGAACCTAAGTTATCATAAACTATTACAAGAATAAATGCCAGATTGTGTTAATTAAAAGGATGCGAAGAAAGGGAAGGAAAGACTGAAAAGGCTTTTTGATGTACCTGTTTCATAAATACTAAGCTCTTACTTAAATAGATCCTTTGAGAAATACCACATCATGTGAATGCTAGTTACTCTTATCAATAGTATTTTTCAATATTTTTATTACTACATTGATGCTTTTGGAAGATAGTATTTTTCTGGTATAGCTAAATGATCACCAACCTGAAAGTGATTCTTTGTCTGAAAGACCTTCAGTTGTATATCTTAGATATGTTACCTAACTTCTGTCAGTTACCATAACTTCAGGTAATATACGTAAAAACTCTTTGTTAGGTATAAAGTGCTGTCTAAATAGAAGTAGAAGTAGTGCAGCAGAGGCAGCACCTATCGTTTTTGTTGCCATCATTATTATTAATAACTAATCAAAGGTTATTGCAACAGATATAACACTTGTAACAGAGAAAGCAGTCCTCCTATTCAATTTTTGTCAACTAAATGTGAGAGATCAGGTATGAGACTTTTCTTTTAAAAACAAAATAGAAAAGACTTTATTAGGCCTTTCAGCTATTTTCCATATTAATTTTCTGACTTTGCTCCTTCCCACCAGATGCTAGAAAAGGCAGTGTTCTCCAACTGACACTAATGTTTTCCTAAAGAACGTTCTGGAGGGTGTTGAAAACACACTCTGATCACTACAGAAATCATGCAGACTCCTTCTAAAGTTATTTCAGTCTTAACTGACATTTGAGATAAGCATCTGAAAATTAGTATCCTAAATCTGTCTGTATAGTATTCAGAAATTCTTTGCTGTAATTTTTGGTAATTATTTCTAAATCAAACAGTTATCTTTTAGTGGAAAAAGTATTAATATCTCCAGAATGTTAATGAAAATGTCATTTTCCTCACTTAAATCACATTTGGGGTTTTCAAATACTGGATTTTCTTTTAGGTTTTTCTTATTAGAAATTAAAAGCGAAGTATGTTTTTTTTCTGTGAAATATGATAGAAATAAAAAACTGTCTTATTGAATAGAGGCAGTCCCAGGATTTTGAAAAAAAGAGAGCCGTACCTTCTTAAACTGGATTTAAACATATTATGTATTTTTCTGCTACAGAGCAATATTCTTAATGTGTTAGTTACTATTCTTCTCATTAAGTCTTTTCAGAAATATAAAGGTGTCACTTTGTCAGGAAATTCTGGGTCTTTCCAGTGATAAAATAAACTTGACACTTGTTCCATGAAGGCATCTTCTCCCTGGTTATCAGCTCTTCAATTTATGGCTGTGCTTTGAAATTTGTGCCTGTGACTCCCATCTTTGTATTTACTCCAATTAACACATAAACCCTAATTAGCCAGATCAAGGGACTTGGGAGTCCATAAATGGAAAGTGACATGGCAGAGCTTGGCAGCTGGCATCAAGGCAAGGTGACAAAAATAGGGAAGTATCAATTAGATGACATTGATGGTAAAGCTCTGTGTTGGGACGGTAGATTTTAACAGTTCTCTGTGTCGCTGACTGCTGACTCTAGGGCAAGAATGTAGAAATCAGTTAGTAAAATGACAGCTAATTTCAAGTACTGAACTTTAGGTAAATGCAAAACACAATAATAATAAAACCCGAACACCATTTTAATTTGGTTTTATATCGTTATCACTTATACATTTCTTCCAAAATCAATGTTTGTGAATTTCCCTGTAGGGTGACTTAGTTTTCAAATTTTGAAATTATTACTTAAATGTATAGCATTCTTATCTGAGTAGGAATGCAAGAGCCCTGAATTACCAATCCTTAGGAGTCTTACTTTCTCCTACTCTGAATATTTTTCAGGGAGAGGTGGTCCAAATGGGTGGATTTGGGAATATCCATGATTGCTGTTCAATGTTAACTTAAGTTCCAGACTGCAGTTTTAGATTACACATATAATTCAACAGTGAAAAATTTTAGGACTTTGTAAGCATTATTCCAGTTTTAGAAATCTAATGTTACAAAAGAACACCGTTGTCTCAGTTGAGGAGTGTTATCAGGCTTTATGCGTCTCTCCTTACTTTAGAGAGTAATGGAAATTTAAATATACAAGAACTGGGCTGCTTCTTTAGTTTTGTAGTTTCAGCTATCTGGTTTGTAACACTGGTCTTTTCTTCAAGTGGGTGGATGGGTATTTGTAAAGAAGGTTCTAGAGGGTACTGGAAACACTTTGAGATCAGTACAGAAGTCATGCATATCCTTGCAATCTGTTGGGATCAAAGAAGATGAAATTTCTTTTTCTTTTAAGAATTGGTCAAAATGATAATTTGAATGTATGTAACCTATTAGATATTAGACAATAGAGGATATATATCTTTAGGTTTTTTTTTTTATTATTATTTTGGAAAGCCAGTAGTTCTGTAAGTTTAGTTGGTATTTTTCTGGAATGTAGAGATAGTCTGTAGCTATTCAAGTAGTTATTTGTACACTTAGACTTTAAGACTGAAATTTTCGTTGCCATGTACCCCTATTTCAAGTACTGCAGAAAATGGGGGAAAGAACTCTTATTCGAAAAGTCACTGTTCTAGAGGAGTATTTGAAACATTAGAAATCTGCCAGAAGGTCTATTAACATAAATGTTTAACTCAGACACACAAACATGTACCGAAATGAAAATGTTTCATGCATTAATTTGCTGCAGAAGGAACTAACATAACAATTAGAACAACATTCTGCCTACTTAGACTTCAATTTCCTAGGGCAGTGATAATACATAGTGTTGATGTAGTTTAAGTCTTTTAGCATACACAATAGTTTATTCTGTTGTTAAAATGAATTCTTCTGTTTTAAACCATTCAAACACGGTAAACCCTAGATAACTGGAAAGAAGCATTAGGAGTATAATTTCTAGACTGAGATTTGGAAGTTCTCTCATCAGCCCAGGGCTTATTAGAGAAACTTGGAGGAAACCATTTCTTTCCTAGCTCTGCAAAGGAATGATGTCTGTATTTTGTAATTGTGAAAATGCCAGATGCTGTCATAAAAACAGGGAACCCAACTAATACAAAAGTAATCTATATGAGACTGTTTTGTTTGCTTGCCATTTTCAGTCATTACTGTCAGCAGTATTTTGTGGCTGAGCTGGTAACCTGCCTTATAAGGAACATCCTAGCAGTGACCAAATATGTGCTGTATAGCTTTTTTATATACCAGTGAGAGAAATTGAGACTTTGGACATCAGATGGTTTCCATCCTACTTTTGTAACCAATACATTGACTTTTTTTTTTTTTTTTTTTTTAAGCATGCTGATCCCAGTTGCATGGTCATATTTTGAAAACACATGGAACTATTTCAAACTGTGATGGGGGAAAGTAGCAACTGCAAACATTCCTCCTTGAAGCAAGTGGTTGTCCTAAACTGAGCACTGTAGAATAAAAATGGAAACATAAAAATAGCAGTTGGAAAGATAAAACAGCATTTATAGTACTAATAAAACCGTTGTGGCTTCCACAGGAAAACATGCTTTGTAACCTAATGCTTACCTGAAAGGACTGTCGAGTTTCTGAGAGTTATAGCTGTTTTTGTAAGAGAAGCACAGAGATTTGCTTGAGGGCTGAGTGATAGATTCGCCTGCCTGAAGCATCCCAGTGTATTTATACATGGCTTGTATGGCAGCTTTCATAAGACATTTACCCCATGATTTGCGATGAGCTTATGTGTGAATAATTAATGGCAATTAATCCTTAATTACAGTAATTAGGCAAGTCACAGGAAATTAAGCTGCAGCTGGAGAAGACCATGCCTGGGAAGAGAGGATTGGGGGCTGTGTGAATGTGCCATTTACTGACAGCATTACTAGGATGCACAGTATTCAGCAGCTTTGGCATTTCTATTGGCAGCCTTGGGTAGGACAAGAGTGCTCTGCATTAGAAGCAATCTATAGTTGTCTACGAGAGTTTTAAGTTCAAGTGCCAAAATGTTGTGTTGCATATGGTGATTATCTAAGTTTATTGGTTGCTATAACTCAAATGACTGTAATTGTTTTTGGCTTGATAACAGTGACATTAGAACCAGGAGCTTTTATGTATTCATAGGTTCTGTTGGCATGAAACATGATGCAACTTTTAGAAACAATTCATCCAGGTTTGCAATTATGAAATAGATAATGTAATTGTCTAGAAATTAACTGAGAAAACTTCAATCAGGAACAACAGCAGAACATACAGTATCTTGGTTGAGAAGTTAATTACTTTATTACTAGTTGCCTTTCCCAGTTAAGCATGGTTGTACACAGTGTGCAGGAAGTCTTTATTGAATTGAATATATTCTCCAAATGTAAAAATACCTCAAATTATAAAAACTAAGTCATTCACATTAAATGCCAACAAACTTAATGCTTAAGAATCTACAAGGTGTGTTTTAGAAACAAACAGAGCATTCATTTGATTAGGGAGCGGCACTGCCCTACAAACCCCTGGGGAGAGATGTTCACAGTTCCCCTTTGGGAATACAGAACTTCTTCCATTACCTATGTGGAATTTAAAAATCATATGGCCACTGTATACCTAGATAAAAAGCATGTAGAGAAGTCCCAAAATATTTTTCATAATTAAATACAAACTTGAACATGAGTAGAGCATCTTTATCTGCCCAGTGAGTGGTAATGCGTTATCATTCGTTTCTCTCTTTGAACTTCAGGGCACAACTGGAAGTTGGGCCCACATATTAGCTGAAGTCTGGTATTAAACTTAACCAAACTATTAATCTGTTACAGTTATTATGCAGCTGTTATGAGAGCTAGAGTACTCCTCAGTACCAACAAAACCATTGGGAAAAAGGTGTCCTTGGGAGATAGTCTAAAGCAGATAAAAAAAAATACATATATTTTTTTAACAGTCTATCTAATTTTGTTGGAGACATTTGTTAAGGCTCGCCTTTTACACTAAAAAGGAAATCTAGGGATTTTTTCCACTCTAATTTCTGATCAGAAATACTTGGTGCAGTAGGTTCTTTGGTTATTAAATGTTAAATATACAAAGCCTCATCTTTCAAGAATACCTTTTCTTCTAAGACCACTGATGGAGAGTGAAGTTACGTGAACATATATAGATTATTGCCTTCTGTACTTCTGCTTCATTTTAAAGAGGAAGTGAGTCACAATATCCTAATAATGGTCTTGATTTTATAAATGATTTTTCCCCTTGAAATAAGCAACACATTCATTTTAATATGTAGAATCGGTTTGCTAGCAGGGCGACAGTTTAAAAAGGCTTCCAACTGTGACACAAGTGCAACCATATTGCTTCCTATTACTCGCTAAGGTAGTTGTTTAGGAGAGAGAATGTTCTCCCTGGAAATGTTTAAAGTGCTGTAATTTTATTTAGGATAATGAGGATTTATAACCATTTTGCCATATGAAAACCTGCCTTTAGACAGAGTGAAATAGGCTGTTTTGGTTATTGAATGTTCTTAACTCTAGGGTGTATGTGTGTGTAAGTGTGTGTGTCTTACAGCAATAAGTGTTTACATTGGGGATTATGCTGGTTTATTCTATATGTTGACCTGTGTTGCATATTAAAATATTAAGTGATATAATTCAAGTTTGGTCCATGTAAATGTTTACATTTCTTTGTGTATGCAAGTTCTTTGTATTGAAACATAACTAAATAGAAAGTCTTTGTTCTTATTTATGCAAATAATTTTAATAGTGACTGCTGGGTATCCTTGGGGCCCTGAGTCTTTATATAACTTTGCTCATATAAGTTGTACTGGAGGAAGTTATTTTGAGTGATGGTCAGGTAGATAGTGCACAGGGAGATAGTTGTGAGAGAAAAGTGCATAGCAGAATCTATGTTTTTAACATTAAGTGTGACATTAATGTAGTGTGTATTATCATTAAAAATTAACCTGGTAAATATAAATTTGACTTATATTATTAATACTATATTCTATAGCACCGTCTCAAAACCCACTGTGGAACAGTTTATGTAGGCCTCTGCATCTGATATGGGAGGAGAAGAAAGGAGCCAGAACAGTTAGAGATTTTTATCAGGTTTTTATCTCCTCACTGAAAATCTTAGCTCTCAAAACATTTCTAATTTCCCTCATTTGAAGGTTCAAACAGTTTCAAATTACTGCCCATGGATTGTTCTTGACATCCCGAATGGTAAATTTGAGCTGTGGAAATGCTGGAATGTGTTTTTGTGCTTTTCCTGAACAAGGGAATTCAACGGGTAAATTACAGTCATTTACTGGGAGTGTAATTTACTGAGAGCCTTTAGGCAAATGCAGGAGAAAGGACAGCAGCAGAACGGAAAAAACAGCATAAAAACTGTTTTGTGTATTTTTTCCCTTTTCTCATTAAGTATTTATTCACATAAGAGTTTTATGAATTAATGGATGGTCCCACAATTAAGACAGATAACCTTTATTCATTTTCACTACTGATAGGTCCAGTATTTGAAAGTGATTGCTATGTGAAAATTATAACCTGAACGACATTTCTGAATTTCTACTAGTTTAGTTTGCATTTAAATCTGTGTTTATCTTACTGAGAATTATAACGTGATCTGTTGCTCTGTCTTCAGGATGATTACATATTTCACTAATTTAGATTTTCACAATGCCAGCCATTCAAAATAATAAAAGTTCTAGATTTTCTTAGTGGACAAATTAGTGAAAAGACATTTCATACTTTGGTCTTGAAAAGTATTATTCTACTTTTGTCACATGCTACAAATAAATCTTATTTTGAAAAGAAAAAGACTCAGACCAGTTTGGTTGTCTGCAGAGTTTTAAAGCAACACAAGATAACCAAGCCATTTTATTAAAGGTTAAAGAGGAATTTTATGAAATTGTCAACTAATTCTTTTTAATATAAGTATATAAACATCTGTGGTAATTCTTATAAACAGTTCTGACCAATTCCTTTCATGAAAAGCAGTGTGCTCTGTAGTAATTGCTAAGCAAACAGAAAGCTGTGTTGCAAAGTGGTTTTGTATAGCATATTGTAATTTGACACTTAAGTTGTGCCCTGCATTACCCTGTGTCATAATTGATGGCTAAAGAAAAGCACACGCTATGCTAATCATTTGTTAGAATAGCTTGTTAAATTGTGGTTGCCAATTTTAAATAAACTATGGGATGTCTGTATTTTAAGGTTTTGTAGTCTACAGTTTTAAACAGTCATTTTGAAGCTGTTTTTTAACTTTCTGTTGCATATGCACAATTCTGCCTTTGCACACAAGGTCAGCATGTTTGCCAATTTAATAGCATATTATCAAGAACAAAATCATTGAGCTGCAGGTTTCACACCAGTATCTCAAGGGACTTTTCTGTTTATACTTCCTTGTACTGATCCTAAATTTGGTGTCCTTTTTAAAACATCAAGATTGACATTTTAGTACCCATTTTAAGTTCTTAAAAGTAAAAAGTTCCAGAATGAGAAAGTTAAGGGTGAATTAGGATATAAGGGGGAATTCATCTTCTATTTACCAAGCATAGTGACTGGACATAAAGCAGCATATGTTAGTATAGAAGTTATTAACTACAGAATGCCAAAAAGAATTTTAGTGCAGTGAAATGAGATTCAGGAGGTAAGATTACTGTTCACCATCAGTTTGTGAGTTCTCATTTTTTAAATGCAAGAGCTTTTACCTAAATAGGTGATGTGTCAGATACGGCACATAAGGAGAGAGGAGGCCAAAGGTGGTGTGGACACTGGCTTGGGATGGAGAGTGGTAAACCTCTACCACCTCTAGAAGAAGAGATGAAGCATCATGAAGGAACATATACATTTAGACATAAAAGCAATGTTACTTCTGTGAAGATAAATGATTTAATGTGCAGAGAAGGTTTATTCCCTTTTAGGAGATTAAGAATGACTTGAATATAATACCTTTAATTTATAATAATGGTTCAACTGGCTGCTTCCTGTCTAAAGTAAACCTTTTGATCGGCATGTCCATTTTGATCTCTTTGTCATGTAGTATATTGAATGGTTAAAGGTATGATTTTTCAGTTATTGTACTATATCCTTAATTAAGTCAGTAAAGACATGCATATGGATTTAGTTCTCAGTCATTTAACAGCCAAACACGTAAAGGTTATTCTGTGGCCTACAATTGACCCCTTTGTGTGAAGGAATTTCTTGAGAACATTCAGGATTAAGTTACTGTGTTGGGTAAGAGGTGGCACACATGCCTTACAAAAACACTCTCATTTGATAGCATTATTTGAGAGGTAGAAGCTTTGATATTCCAATTTTGTTGTTCTTGTATTTTATCAACACCTAACACACCTGTCAGTTGAAATTTTCAATAGTTTTGTTGAAGGATTTTGGGGGTCTGTTTCCTAAAGTATTTCATCCTCTCCTGAACTGTGTAAAAACTAAATATTTGGAAAGTTTGGGATTTGATTACATACCATTACAAAAACACTTTGGGCAACTGATCATTTGTTCAAAAATTTGTAATGCCCTGCTTCTGTAACTGAAATTAAGTAACTAAATGTGTACATTTGAGATGTAAGTTCTTAATTTTTGAAATAATTTTTGTGGTAGGCCAAATATGCTAAGAGATGTAGCAAGATTTAGTCCTAATTTAGGACAGACAGCATAAGGCTTGGGAAGTTAACATTCTGTTTCTTTGGTGAAGAAGACATCCAACATGGGATATTCTGGATGATTATGAATATAAAGTAAAAATTATTTTTAAAGATTTTTTGTATAAAATGTACTTTTTTGCAAGTTTACTCTGTATTTTAACTGTTAAGTATTTTCTACCACGTCAGGTTATGGAAAGAAAAACAGTGACCACAAACTACTAGAAAATGTCCTTGACATAGTTTGATTGGAGGTGGAATCGCAGTAATATAAATTGGGCACCTTCCTGAAGGGTTCGTGAGCATTCCCAGGGACATCAGCCTTAATTTCAGTTAAGTGTGGCGTCGCCCACGATTACCCGTGGTTTCTCGGGAGTAACTCACTGACCCGTGGAGAGGGGTCTCCGGTCCTGGCCTCTTCCTCCCTGGCTGTGGGTTGTTGAAGGGCGTCTGCACGGGCGCCGAGTAGGTGCGCGTTGCACACGCACCGGCCGAGCCAAGGCTCTTTTGGCTGTGCGCACACGCAGCAGCCTCACTCTTTTCCTCAAGTCTCGAGTTTTGCATAAAGATGTGTTAGGAATCTCGTTTCTAAAGATTCTAAAAAGATAAATAATGGATGTGTGGGGAGCTCAGTTTAAGCACGAATTTTCTTTCCTTAGTAGTTTTTTGTTCTCAATCACCTTGATGAAACAGTCTTGAAGCCGCTCCGCTTTCCGTGGCATTAGGAATGAGTCCCTGACAGGCTGATTTTCCACCCCTGTTGTGATGCTGCTTTCTCTAGTTAATATTCCTGTGTAAGTGTCGCACAAAAGTAAACCCAAAGAGCCCGCACAGGACTCGGAGGCTGCTCCATTTACATTAATTATGCAGTCAGGGCGGTGAGAATTCGCTGTCAGCCGGAGGGGCGGGGGCGCGCGGCGGCCG
>NW_027530625.1:3055371-3066186 GCF_008692635.1 Crocuta crocuta
CGGGCGCCCGCCGCCCCCGGCCTCGCACCCTTGGGTCAGCACCACCTGGGAATCAGACCTGCTCCCGAGCCAGGGAGTTGGTCCCTTCGAATCCAAACCCGAAACTTGATTTGAGGCCTGGCGACCACAGAGGCTTCGATTTCCCTGATTTCACTCGCAGAGCTGGGTTGCTGCCGACCCAGGTATCTCGGAGGAGGCCGGCATAATCACCTTGTGAACGTCTTCGACTGATGGGAAAAAAATTCCAACCCAGCTACAAAGCAAGAACACCCAGGGAAAATGGTGGTTACGGGGGGGGGGGGACGAAAAAAAAAAAAAGAAAAGAAAAGAAACAACCCTCTCTAACCCCTCACCGCAAATATGAAGCTTCCTCCTGGAGGTTTCCCACTGTAATTGGCTCTGAGGCGTCCTAACTTAATGGCTGTTTTTCAGTGGGAGACTGAATTCCATAGGGAATTTCACAGGGAATTTAATTGTGCAAACATTTGTTGAGTACCTACTATGTCCTAGGTGATGGGAAATTATTACCTCATCATTGCTGTATGGAAAACATTCCAGAAAATTAAGATTATTGCTCTTTCCAGGATTTAAATATGGAGGCCATAAAAACCTGCCCTTTTTGTCACTATACCCCAACCCCACCCTTTTCCCCAGAACTTGGCTTTCATCAAGAAGTACTGGGGATAATAGGGAGGAGGAGTGTGCTTTTTCTATTCTTTTAGCACTTTTGAGGAGCATCAGTAAAGATTATTGTGCACTATTTCTACAGTGTAGTTTGTGCATCTGATTGTGTGAACTTAGAATTGTATGCTTGCAAGGAATAAGCAGCCACATATCTGTGCCAGTCGAACAGAACAGTGAGATTTGGAAAGATTAATATAAAAGGATAATTTTTAAAAGCCTTGCCCCTTTTTTGGATTTGCAAAAACAATTCCATGGTCATATTGTGTACTTTTCTTTAAGGGATGGTGTGTGCGGCATTTTCATGAGTAAATTGTGTCATATTTAGTCAGAAGAAACCACACTGAAAATTTTTCCAAAAGGAATTAGGCCATCTTTTCAAGGCCACATGTACTGGCTACTATGATGATATTTAGCTCTATTCCAACCAAAATAATAATTTCTGAAGAGATCAGTGCAATACCTTTATCATTTTGTGTTTCTTTCCATAAATAAGTAAAAAGCATTATGTAAAAAATGTTAATACTTTCTTCTGACATTTGTACTATGCACTTGTTCCAAAAATGAAGCTATTTTTGAAAACAAATGTCATTAGCTTCTCTGGCCTGTAAGGAAAATGTTGATCCCTTGATATATAGTACATATTTTTAAAGTCACTTCTAATTGCTTAAAACATATTGTGGATGACTTTTTCTCAAGTGCAAATACATAAAAATATAACTTATTAGAATGAATATTAAATCATGAAATTGCTGATAGTATCTGACTTTTTTAATTTAAAAAAAGGCAATTTTATGTGGTTCAATCAAAAAGACAATATTGATAACAGATAAGTGAGATGAAAAAGCAAAAAAGAAAATACTTAGATACTTGAAGCCTTCGTGTTTAAATGTATACGTGTGCAAAAGATTGCAATTTGATGTTACACAAATAGAATAAACTGTTCATGGGGTTCTGAAATTGCTTGAAATAACAATGAAACAAGAATTTTAAAGTTTGGTTTCTTTTAACCCTCAGGGGATAAGATCTCTGTTCTTTAAAAGCGAAATTGATAACATATGCCAAACTAGTGATCTAGGGGTCCTTGGAATTTTAAGTGTGTATATCTTTGTATTATTAACTGTATGTAATCTATGTATAAATATCGGAAATTTTGGTTTTTGATTCTGTTTCCATTCATTGAAGAGTTAAGGTACTATATTATATACATTTTTCCCCTAATTTTACCTGAATCTAATGGGAGCTTCTAAAATTAGCTCTAGCAACCTAATCAGCATTTTAATTAGAACTATATTTACCAGTATGGCTCAACGTTTTTTTTCTACCCTCTCAGATAAAATCATTTATACAGTGTTTGCTTTTGATGCTATCATCTGTGAGATTTTTGTCTATGAGATAAATTTCCACAAATAAGTTAATTTTTAAAATCAGAATGCAAAAGTGATAAATTATGAATATATTTATTTTAAAAATATTTAAATAAGATATTCACTCAAAAAATCATATTCTTACTTGGTATCATTAGCTTTGACATCATTGTATGGTGCCAGATTATAATGATATGAAGCTTATAATACTATTTCACATTTTTATCCACTAAATAAAAACCTGTCCTGTGTTTTATTACAAAGTAGGTGGCCTGAAGGAAAAATATATGTATTCTTTCCTTTTGGTATAAAATATGCATTTGGGCTTCTCATTTCATCCCCAATCTGTGTTATTCCTTAAAAATGCAGAACTGCCTGAAGTCCTCTTTAATATTTAATTCAACAACTTTTTAATCTGTCATTATGCTGTGATGAAGTAAGCATCAAGTGTCGCCGAAAAAGATTAAATTATACTTGGAAATAGGAATTGAAATGATTTAAGGTTGGAGGCTGAATATTTGCTTTGCACAAGTAATAATAATAGTAGCTTGGGTGAAGAAGGGCTTTGGTTTGGCTTTAATGTCTTTGCCTTGCTGTGCTCCCCTGTGGCTCCCCCTGATTTACACTGGCATTACTGAGCTTTATTTTATTTAAATGGAGGTAGAAAGTGGAAATTACTACACTACAATACATTAATTACTCCATACTATTTCTTTGTACTGATTTCCCTTTTTTCTGTAAACATCATAAACAATGATGCAACCGACCCAGTATGGACAGCAGCTGTAAGCAATTCTGTAGTTCTTGTTAACAAGCTTATCTTAGAAAGGAAAGGCAGTAATAATTAATATCCATCTATGGAATAGTGAGAAGCAAAGGAACATTTATGCTTTCCCTTTTATAGGGGATGATGTCCTACGTAAGAATAAGCTGTGACAGTATGTGTTAATATTGTAACCACTGCATTTTACTTCTGCTTTTAAAACCTAAACTTTAATCTGTGGACTGTTTTGTACTTAGAGACAAAGGTACAGGACTTTTAGTCCTCAGTGACGCTTAGATTATTCAACAGGTGACAAAGACCTCTTTGGAGTACTTTGTCTCTGCATGTATTTAGACCTCTGTCATCTGGAAATCTCTGGCTGCTTAGGTTTATTTTTAATCTAGTTCTGTAGCTCTGTCTACCCAAGGCCAAAGCATCAGTGAGTCTAGTGGAGAAAACTAATTGAGAAATTATTCGGTCAAGTACACCGAAGAGCTCCAGTGGTTGGTTGAAAGAATGCTGTGTTTCATTTTTACTGTAATATATGTGTATCGTTGGTTTATATGTATATTCTGGCTCTCTCTGTAATGAATATCTTCAAACCATACCTTCATTTGTCATGATTTGGCATGATGATGGTCCTTTTAAAAATAAGCCTGGAAAGAGACTAAAATCTTGACATTTAGCACACCTGTTGAAATATCTGTATTAGCTGTATTCACTCCCAGGAATCCAGGTGTCTGTAGCTCAGATGTCCACTTCCCTAGCTTCATGCCCTCTCATGGAACAATAAAAAAAAGAAAAGGCCTCCTTCTTACTTTTTTGAAACATTCTCAGTGAGAAGGTAAACTTATTTCGGTTAGGGCAACATTATTAACTCCTCAAAAAAAAAAAAACTGGCAATGTTTTTTTAAGGTTACAAAGTTTTCTTTGTTACCTTTTGATTTTTTTTTTTTTTCTGAGAGAGAGAGAGAGAGACAGCATGAACAGGGGAGAGTCAGAGAGAGAGGGAGATACAGAATCTGAAACAGGCTCCAGGCTCTGAGCTAGCTGTCAGCACAGAGCCCCACACAGGGCTGAACCATGAGGTCATGACCTGGGCTGAAGTCAGACGCTTAACCGACTGAGCCACCCGGAGGCCCCTGTTACCTTTTGATTCTTATATCAACATGACTGCATAAGTTGGGCTATGCATAAAACATCTGGAAAAAGTACAAAACCCTTTTCGCAAATGATAGTCATTTTTTCAGAAACTAGTTTTTGTCGATAGCTTGAGTTAATTTTATGCCCTGCCTAATGGAATTCCCTGAATATTTAGCTCCCCACTTTATCAGTGAATCACCGAGTTATGAAGGGTGGGGCAATTGTGTGGGTATCATTAGACTCCTTTCCCTTTGTTATCCTTAGATGTTTGAAATTAAAGTTCTGTTGTTTTTGATAGTAAATTACCTCTTGTAGTTCATAAATACATATTTAGAGGACTAGGTTCACAGATTATGATTTAGTGTTTTGATCTAGAATAACCTTTTTAAATAAATCAATTTTTTAACCATTGGTCAATGTTTGCCTATATCGTGTTATTCCTATTAAGATATGCATTTGTCAACATGTGCCTTTTTGGCTGTAGCAGAAGACTAGTTGCCTTTCTGAAACCTAGTATGCTTGTAGGGTAAAGTAAATGCATGTCTTTGTAGAAGAATAAATAAAAAGAGCAACCTGAGTCAATAAGCGGGTTCAATTCATGCCTACAGCCATGGCGGACAGCTCATTTTGTAGATGTGGGTGTTTTGTTTACATTTATAATGCAGCTTTATTTAATGCTGACAGATATAGCTTGTGGCAAATGATAGTCAGAATGTATGAGCAGTCATAATGCTTCTGTCTTCTTATAGTGTGCTGCTGAAAATAAGCAGTTCACCTCTGTTTTTATTGAGGAAAGGATATGAGACAGCTATAGCTTCGTGAGGCTATTTATTGAGTTGTTTTACTAGCTGTGAACATGCCGCTTTATAGCAGTTGTGAAAATGGACTTTGCTAGTGTGTGGGAAAGGAAATAACATTGCAGTATACAAGGGTAGTAAAAAATCTCTATAAATAATTTTTCAGACTGAGGAATATTCTCATTTAAACAGGCAGAATCGGTGGTAATTTTGACTAGGGGTCAGTTTCCCCCCACAAGTCACGAGGTTGGAATTCATCATATAATTGGAGGAAAATTTTGATTCTGTAAATATTAATTGGGTTTGAACTTAGGAAAAGTTGTTTACACGTCCACCTAAATCTAGTAGAACATTATGACCTTTGGGGCTTCAAGGATCTATATAACCAGTTTAGGGGCATAGATTATAAATTGCACGAGGCTGCAGGTATGTGTGATAAGACATACCTGTAAAGCTATGTTATTGGTGTTCTTTAAGAATGTACACCTGATATAGAGAAACTTGCATTTGTGTACTGTTTATAATGTAGTAGAGAATTCAGATGTTTGAGTAGCACACAATGGATGGAAAATTTTAAACATACTTGTGTTTTGACCGTAAGGATTTTTATTCAGAATAACTAAGGGAAAATGATAAACAAACCACAGAATTTGAATTTGCCTTATGTCTTTCATACTTTGGAAGTTATACGCACTCGCTATACCTGGAGCTTTTAACTCTACAACAAACTGTTTTGGTTTGTACACTAGTTTCTTTCTTCCTCCACTAAATCTGCCCAGGTCTACTACAGCTTTTTGATGTACAGTTATTTATTGGCTACCATAATTGTGATGGATATAATACTTTTTATTCTTACACATAAAAAAGAGCATTAGAAAGGTACATATTTGAAAATTTTATTACTTTTCTATTTTTATTCAAATGTTCATCATACAGTAGTGAGAAAGGTACACAAATAATATTTTCATGCATGCAAAATAATTTAGAAAGCAGTGTGAATCTCAGCAGGTGTTTCTTCCATGTCTGTGCTCAAATTTCTAGGGAACCCTGAATATTAAATTGAAATAACCTTCCCTTGATATTATGCAGCTAAAGTTCAGTTTAATTCTCAGATAAGGTTTTCCTGGACACATATCATTTTCCTCTCATGTAAATAAAAATCAGACTACTTAGATTTTAATACTAGCTACTTTACAAAGTAAATCAAAATGCTGCAAAGTACTCACTTATTTCTTTTCTTGGTGCTTTTATTAAGGCATTTCTGTTACCACTAAATATATGGATTATAGGGATGCTGTAAAAATGTTCTTATTTCCTTCTCCACTGGCTGATGAAATGGGTTAATCTCTCAATAGAGCTATTTCCTTAATTCACCACCTGTTTTCAAATCCCTAGTAACTGACAAGGTAAGCGAAGAGATTCCTCTGTGTGTGCCTTGTATACTTATTTCACAGAAAGCGGAACCTAGAATAAAAAAATTAAGACAAAAATCCTCCTTGAATTTTTTTTAAGGGAAGTTGTTAATACATTACTAAAAAGCTGCTGTATTTTTTTTTAATGTTTTATTTATTTCTAGGAGAGAGAGAGACAGCGTGAGCAGGGGAGGGTCAGAGAGAGAGGGAGTCACAGACCGAAACAGGCTCCAGGCTCTGAGCTGGCAGTCAGCACAGAGCCCGACACGGGGCTCGAACCCACGAACCACGAGATCATGACCTAAGCGAAAGTCAGACCCTTAACCGACTAAGCCACCCAGGCGCCCCAAAAAGCTGCTGTATTTATAAACTATTATTTAGCAGCCCAGTTATGTCACCCACCAGGCACTTTTCAATGGAAATTTTCAACTCAAAAGGGTATAACTCTATATAAAGACATGTATTACCTTTTAGAAAATGCCCATTTCCTTTCTGTATTGTGATAATGTGATAGACATAACTAATAGAAATTTTGCATTTTTGATTTACAAACAAAAGAACTGATTTTATACTTGTAAAACCAAATGTGAGCTTGGCTATTATGGTTAGAATATCTCAACTGTATATAAGTAATCATTTATTGTTTAAATACAGAAGAGGCTGTAACAAAATGCTGTCAAGAGCCATCACACTCATTAACCTGCAAGCTAATTAGCCTCCTCCTGCCTGATTGCTGACAAGATCTTCAATCTGAACCCATTGCTGTTGTGTCAGCAGAGAAGCACAGAGTGAGGTAGAGGAGGTCTCCATTAGATGTTTGTGAACAAAGTCTCTGCATTAAAGGTTTGTTTTTTACACTCTAACAAATGTTAGAGCGTTCATATCCCCAGCTGTAATTAAATTGGCAACTCTTAATTATTGTAATTAGTGTATTAACTGTTTCCTTTCCTCTTCATCTATAATTGATTTCAAGAAATTACATGTAATTTATTGTGAATTTTTAAAAACGTAATCATTGTTTCAAAGGTTTCAATAGTTAGATGTATATCTAAATGCTATTGAATATTTGAAATAATATGCATAATAAAATCACTTAAATGGCGTGTCTTGTCAAAACCAGTACATATGGGCTTTGTATTCACATGTCCTTTCTTTCTGTGCAAACATGACATTCACTCCCCATTAGATTTTTTTCCCCCTCCTAGTAGGCTAACATTTCTTAACTAGGTTGCAAATTAGCATTGTTATGATAGAACATTTTGCAAATGCATCCTAAAATATGAATTCATTAATTTGTGGAAGACTAATTCATTTAGAATAGCTTCTTGAGGGCAAAAAACATTCCTAAGATATTTTGCTTGTTACACCATCCAATCAAAGCCAAGGCTTTACGGAGACTACAGGAAAAAATAGAGTATATTTTGGAATGGCAAATGATCTAAGTATGAATTGAGGAGGCCTTTTCTGGATCCTCAGAATTATCACTATTAACTACTTTCTGGCAAATGTTACTTACAATTTTGGTTTAAAATATTTGAATGATCTTCAACAAATTAGAGGCGTAAGCCATTCTGAAATGTCATATATACCAGCAAAACGCATTCACATGTCTGAAAAGCCACGTACTGAAATTTATTGTACTTCTAGTTTATGCAGAGAAAACTGCTATTTGAGGTTATCTGATTTGAAAGTACTGTATTGAAGTAAGAAAACGCATCAGAGTTTATGGGAGCATTCCATACAAGTGCATGTTTACTCTGCATGGGCAGAATTATCATTTGCGTAGAATCCTGTAAAGGTCTGTATTATTTTTTATTTTATTTTATTTATTTATTTATTTATTTTTTGAGAGAGATAGCGCAAGTCTGAGTGTGGGAGGGGCAGAGAGAGGGGGTAAGAGAGAATCCCAGGCAGGCTCCACACCCAGCATGGAGCCTGACACAGGGCACAATCCCATGACCCTAGGATCATGGCCTGAGCCAAAATCGAGAGTCAGACACTCAACTGACTGAGCCACCAGTCACCCCAGCATCTTGTAAAGGTCCCAAACTATGTGAATACATATTTACTGCTAGTTGGTGTTAAGCCCTAATTAAGGAATGGGCATTTTATTTTATTTTTTTTTAATGTTTTTTATTTATTTCTAGGAGAGAGAGAGACAGCGTGAGCAGGGGAGGGTCAGAGAGAGGGAGTCACAGACTGAAACAGGCTCCAGGCTCCGAGCTGGCAGTCAGCACAGAGCCCGACACGGGGCTCGAACCCACGAACCGCGAGATCATGACCTAAGCGAAAGTCGGACGCTTAACCGACTAAGCCACCCAGACGCCCCAAGGAATGGGCATTTTAAATAAAATTTAAAATATACTTACTTCACTTAGTCGTCCTTACAATAATTAAAATATTAATGTGTCTTATTTCAGTTGTCATTCACTTCCAGATAGCAACCATTTTATGAGGAACTACCCAATGCACTACAAAATATATCATTCTTTAACAAATATGGCCTTTTAAGTACAGTGGCCTCTACGTAATAATTGTAACTTGAGCCGGAAGTCAACTGTGTGATGGAATAGATAATGGGGTTTCTTCTTGTACTATAGATATGTGGACCTTGTCTCTGGGCTAAGAAAGATTTGAGGTTCTGAGACAGTGTTTTGCATCTTAAGAATAAAACTTATGAGTCAGGCGCTACCGTTCTCACCAGTGAGGACACGGTCCTACCGCCATTCCTTACCTCTACCCCCACTTCCCTAGTACAACCTGATTCTGAGAGAAGGAAAAATTTTCTCCCAGAAACTTCCATACTGTCCTTTAGAATGTGATGCAACTTAAGTTTCAGAGAATTTAGTGTAATAATGACTCAAATTTGCTTTACAGAGTAAACAAAATTAGGGCCTTTTGAATTTTAGGGCCCATTTCAGAATCATTGGGCCACTTATCATAGTTTATAATCATAGATCAGGGGTGCCTGGCTGGCTTAGTCGGTTAAGTATTCGACTTCAGCTCAGGTCATGATCTCACAGTTCGTGAGTTTGAGCCCCGTGTCAGGCTCTGCACTAACAACTCAGAGCCTGCAGCCTGCTTCAAATTCTGTGCCTCCCTTTCTCTCTGCCCCTTTCCCTCCCACACTCTGTGTCTCTCTCTCTCTTAAAAATAAATAAACATTAAAAAAATTTATAAGCATATTATCAGAGTTCAAACTAAATTCTGAACTTGTTGAGGGAAAGGAGCCTATGGAACATCTAACTCAGACCTCTCATTTTATAGACAGAAAAATGAGACTCCAGGGAGGCAACTTGCCCAAGGCCATACAACCAAATAGTACAGCAGATAGGAAATGAGGATCCAGATCCTTGGACTTCTAGTCCAGTGCTTCAAGTTTCATAAATTCAAGTTGTAGTAGATTGATTTAGTACTTCCTTCTGGGTATCTATGATTATTTTTATTATGGTTATTTTAGGTTGAATGTAAGAGTTGTTTAAGGTTGAGTACAGTTTTTTAAATATATATAATTTCATCATTTGAAGTAGATGCCCAAAGTTATGTAAAACATTTTAACCTTTTTAAAGAATACACAAATACTAACATAGAAATGGCTGAATTTAGAACGGAATGATACTAAAACAGAATAAAACTGAACCCCCATTTGACTTTAAGGAATATTTTTCTCCCATGAGTTATTTAATAAAAGAAACTTCTATGGTGTTGAAAGTAATGCCACTAAAATGCTGATTTCAGTAAGAGCTTCTAAAGAAGCGAAATTGTTTTTCAAAAAACTTTAGATGAAAGCCCTTTCTATCATATGCCTAGTTTATTTTTCTCCTTATTGTATATGTCACATTCTTTAGATGGGGAGTGTGTGTGTGTGTGTGTGTGTGTGTGTGTGTGTTGTGTGTGGTCATTGTCAGAGGGTACATGAAGGAAGGAGAATAGAACACAAACCCTAAAGCTTTATAGTTGACAGTGTCTTACAGCTTTTGGTCAGCTGGTGACTATTTCAGTGCCTCACTGCCATATGTAGTACTGGGCTGTCCACTCTGTACCCCAACAAAGTTAGGATTAGAACAAAGAGACTTTATTTTTAAAAAGGGAGTACTTGCCCAACATTTCATGTGAAAATAAATTATATGAATTTTGATACATCTTAAATGACAAATATAATTTTTTCTATTTTCTATTAAATGTATCTATGTAAGTGCTTATCTAGAGGTGATTAAGAATGGAGGGTGTGGTGCTGTCTTCTGTAGAACTGTCCTGGTCTTGGGTTTGGCAACTCCTTATTTGCAACTGTTAGAGAGGAAAGCCCCCCAAAAGTATTTTCTTTATTCGCTTTCATTTATAAACCAGAATAATTCTGAGTGTTTATAGTAATGGGAGATAACCCAAGGCAAATTTAATTTTAGATTGGGCTTTTGCTTAATGTATTATTCATAGTATTGTATCATCAGTTAAGCATATCCCTGACAATAAACTTAAAACTTAACTTTAATGGTAATATCCACCCTAATTTGGGTGAGTCAAATGGTGACCTGACATGATTTATTTTGCCTCATTATTGTAGATAATTTTTAAATAATGGTGTCATGGAAATATTTGGTATGTTTTTCTCATTCTCTGCCCCCCCCCCCCCTTTTTTTTTTTTTTAACACTTT
>NW_027530625.1:3066289-3073789 GCF_008692635.1 Crocuta crocuta
CTTTGCCATTTTTGCTGCATGACCTGGTTTTGCATTTATCGGATTCTCTGTTCATCTAATTAGTATGTTCTAAAAAGACCTGGACCACTTATTGTACAGAGACGTAGCCTGTGGGTATTTAATAAGGAGCTTTCAGTGTTACATTTGCATCTTTTGCTTGGGGTCTGAATAGTGAATTACCTTTAAGATCATTAGAAGCACTGCTGTATTGTTAAAATTGGGCTGCAATATTCTAATGACAGTTTAAAACTTCAGGCTTCCTATATAACCCAGGTGACCCCAGCATAATTGTATGCAGTGCATAAGACCCCAGGATAAACTGCTGACGGTTCTGCTCACCCACAGTGTAGCCTCAACAGGCAGGTAGCTTTCCACCCAAACAAACCACATAGAGATGTAGTGAAAGCAAATGAGTCTTATCCTAGTCATGTGCACTCAAGTGTATATATTATTTATATCATGATACCATTCCCCCAAATATGCCTTGATACTTTTCAAAAAGAAACACATCCACCAAGCAATATGTAGAATGTATTTTATCAGAAAACTGACCTTTTTTAAATGTAATACCTGGAAAATGAGAAGCTTAAAAGTGGGATGTTTTGCTTTCAGGTTCTTCCCCTAGGCCAAGAACTCAATAGGGGGATACTTTGTTGCTCAAGGATTGAATTAGAATTTATTCTTTCTCTAACCAAATATTACAGAACTATTAGTAGATACCAGGCAAACGTCCTTAAATCTGTTCTAAAAAATGACTTAAAATACTTTTTAGATGTCTGCATATTTTTTGGTTAGATGTTATTTTAGATTTTTTTGTCATTATTATAGAATTATAGAACATAAGGCTGGAAGAAAACATAATTTAGCACCCCTTTTTTGTCATTCTCACTAAAAGTTTTCTGATCTCACAATTGATGTGATATTCACCTCTGTTGTAATGCCAGAGCGCTCAAAGGTAGCCAGTACCGAAGGTGACATAAAGAGAAAGATGGTGATAAATTTTATGTTTTTAAATAAATGCTTTTGCTTAGAGGGCATTTATGGATTCCTTATCAGGCATTTACTGTATATCTGAGCTTCTTGACTACATACAAAAGAATAAATGAGTACAGATTTTTTTGTACAACTAATTTTAGTAGATAGCATGTTAATTGATTTAAAATCTAGGAAATTATACTTCAGAATTGCATTTCTGAAATAGCTTTTTCTTAATGGAATTTGAAGTTACTTAGTTGTGATCAATAATTTCTGCTAAACAGCTGTATATAAGTTTTAGCACAGTGCTCTGCGTATAATGGGTATTTGGTAGATGGGTTTGTTGAATGAAAGCATGAATGAATGAAAGATCAAATTGAAAAGAATATGAAAGGAAAAGAATATGTGCCTGGCACATTCTATGCAGTATGCCCTGGAGTTAGTTGGGTCAACTAACCAGTTATGTTTTCCAGAGGGTGTCAATTCCAATAACAGTTTCAAAAGTATTAGAAGAAATAATAACCAGGCAGTAATTAACTTGAGTTCACCTGGCAGACTGTCTAAAATGTGTTTATTTTGCTTATCTCATCCATTTGCACTCTTTTCTTGTTATCGGTTTACTACTCAGAATTCTCCAGATCAGCTGTGAAAAGTAGTTACCTGATGTGACAGGATCCTTGTTTGAACCATGACACCCAAAGTTGCCTTTTTTTTTTTTTGCCCTTCTTTTAATTGTGTCACGTTACTGTTTGAGCAGCTCAAATCTTTGTGTTTTGAAGAAGGTGCTTTTCTTGTATCTTTTAGATCTATTGTGGAAATAAAACCACTTATATATTAAAAAACAAATGGTTATCTCTTATATGGAGAGAGGTTCATGGTAAGGCGGATATTTACTGCAAAGACCTAAACTGAAAAGTAAAGTCATAGTAAATATTTAGTTAAAACTGAATCTAGATTATGTGCATATTCACAACCATTATATCAGATTTAACATATATATGATCAGGACATTGACCAGTGATATTCTGTTAAGTAGTTTTGCAGGATTTTCTCTTCTAAGAAGAATTTGTTGTATCCGCATTATTGTTTCCTTTGGGATCCCAGACAATGACTCTGTAGTCTGATTCATTAATATTGGTTGTCTTCTGCAGGGAGTATCCAGATTTGACCTGCCAAGTATTAAATTTTTAATGTATTACTAGTTCTTTCAGAGAGTAAGGCTCGTCTTTGTTCTTCGTATTTTCATACCAGTACAGCTTGAATCAGATACAGATTTAATTTGTAGTATCACTAAATATGCCTCACTTAAAAAATACACAACACACATACACAACTATAAAAATGTTTATTGATGAAAGTATTTCAATAAATTGCTACCTTTTAAAATATTTGGAAGTATGCATTTCCAAATTTATTTCGAAAAGTGCCAGGGGGTGTTATGTGCTATGTACAACAAGTTAATTATTATGCTATTAACATTGATGATGTTGAATGTGTATTAGTTAATGTGTTAATGACGTGTTAATTACTGTACATGTTGTGAAGACCCTTCAGGCTTGTTCTATGATGCAACATGTCAACTTGAACCAGACCAAGTAATCTGCAAAGCAGACTGTAACTCTTAAAAATAACACTTGTAAACATAAATTATAAATTAAATTATGCTTTTTATTATCCTTTTTCTTTCTGGTAGAATGAATAAGTAATTCTTCTGCTATCTGCACCTGTTAGAACCTAATACTGTCAGACTCTGTTTTCCCCAAGAGGATTGGAAGAGATTTGTTATGCAATAACTTCCGCTTTGTTTACACTCTGGCATTTAGTGTATATTTTATATAGATTCATGTGTTTTGCAACCTGAAAGAGCCTTCTTTTTTTTGTTTACCAGATTAATTTATAATGGAAGACACTCAGTCTTTGTGTAAGAAGGTGAAGAGTAGCTTTGTTCAATTAGCGCCACTAGTTGATATTAAACCAGTCTATCTATACATTATTTGTGGTTCAGGCAATGGCTCTTCATACTTGTTGGCCAGATAGTTGAAATCTCAGGAGATCAGTCATAACTGGATGCCAATTTCAGATCATTTAAAAGAGGCCAGAATTTGCTGCTATTTATGGAAAACTTTACATTTTTTTTTGTATAAATACAGTTTGAAAATGTTAAATATTTGAACTTTATTACTTCAACTTTTAATTTAATAATTGTCCATGTCTTCCTAATTGACAACATTTTTTTGGAAAATGTACCTGGTAATCATCTTTACGAGATTAATTTGGAGAAATATAAAATTGATAATACAGTGTTATTTATATAATATTATTTTTATTTCTTCAAAATCACTGCTTCATATTAACACAAAAAACATTAATTAAGAATGAGTGTTCACAAATGAACAAAGGGTCTTATGGTGAGGATGTTTTTCAAATGACCCAGAACCAACTTTTAAAAATACAGAAATAAAATAGAAATGAATGTTACTGTTTGACAGTTACTGTTTTTTTTAGATTCTGTTAAAAATAGTATGTACAAGAAGAGGTGAAGAATTCAGGCTGTAAAGCTAGACTGTCTAGGTTCAAATCTTGGCTCTTTCACCATCTAGCTGTGTGACCATAAGCATGGGCTTTCACTGCTAGGGTGTGCCTCGTTTTATGATATTAAAATTGGCATGATAATAGTACCTCCTTCTTTGGATTGCTGGGATGACGAAATGAGTTTATACAGGTAAAGCACTTGGAGCAGTGCCTGGCACCTAGGAAGCACTCAATACATGCGAGGTCTTATTAACCTACCTTTAGTATTATACTGAAAATATTTGGAAGCATTTAATTTCCACAAGCTCTTTGAATTTCCAGGGACCCATTATGAATGTGAGTTTTTGGTTTTCAGTCATTATAGTCTGGTACTTCATCATAGAAAAACATCTTATTTTTAATAATTTTATTACTCCGATGTTGTTTACATCCACCCGGAGTAATCCCAGGCTTTTTCGTCCATCTAACCCTATTTGGTTTCCTGTAGCATGGTTCTTGTTCAGATCTGTATTGGCGTGGAAGGGTATTCTGACCAAGGCTCCCGTCTCCCTTGCAAATATTTGTGTATCTCTTGTTTACAGCCCTGATGTCCTCTTCTTGTAATACCCATGCAAAAGGAATTCTAATAAATCTTGTGCTCAGCATTACACATTGTTTGTTTTAGCTGCCTTCCCCTTCATGCTTCCTCCTTTAAGAGCGAGCCATTACGAAAGGTTAGATTCACAGTTAGCAGGCTTTAGCTCTCCCTTTTGAATCAGTGAGGTTGCCGTTTTATTGCTCTCCGACTTACACTTCAGTGATGAGAGTAAACTAGCATCAGATTAAAGGTCAGCAAATCCCATCAAAGAGAGGAATATTAGGGGCAGAGATAGTTGGAGAGGCAGCACACCACTGGGTATTGACAGGGTGATTCCAGGGTATCAGTCAGCAGAATTATAGCTGCCCAGAGAGTCAGTACAGCTTTAATGAGCCTGTGTGAAGAGGAAGAGGGTGGATTTATGTAGTTCCTCATAATTTTCTGTAGAGACTGTTATTGCAGACATTCTGTGGAGTGTTCTGGTCTTTCATTTAATTCAAAGGTCCTGGAGCTTATCCATCCTCTAAATTCCTTTTTGTTAGCTCAAATCAAAGTTGACATTTCCATGGTTTACCACCTAAAGCACCCAGTTCAAAATCAGGTTTCTTTAGGCAATTTTGAAATCTATATACTGTTAATATAAATCCACAATCATGTTTATATTAGTGCATGTGTATCTCCTCTATAGAGAAGTGGATTGAATAATAAACATTTTTATCGTAAGTAGGCAATGGGGGGAAATGTGCATTTACACGTTGCCCTCTAAGTAAGTGGGAAAAAAACTGATTATAATTATGTTATGGTGCTTTTCAAAAGGATCTTAGTATTTATCCTCCTTAAATTGACTTTACTAATTAATTGTTTATATGCCCATTTGTATATGCCCCATCTCACTCTTTATGCCCCTCATACTCCTGAACTGGAAAAAAAATTTATTTTACCTCTAGAGGGGAAATGTTTTTAATTGCTCTAATGAACAATACTCTATTTCATCGCTGTTATTTTCAGTCCACCTTGATTTTGATATGTCTTTATAGTGAATTTGACTCACTTCAATTTCTTACCTGAAGGGGATTAAACCTCTATGATTTCAAAATCTAGAATATACTTTCAGAAGTGAAGATTTTTTGTGTTTTTTTTTTTCAATGTCTTTGGATATTTTTGCTGTAGGTGATGTGCTTGAAGAGTTAATGATATATAGGTACAGATCCAAATATAGATAGATTCTTTTTGGTTAAGCTTTTATTTAATAGGCTACTAGAAAATAGATGATTTGTGAAAAAATTATCAGTAAATTTACACTGGAATGTTGCATTTTATTAGTCACCAGCCACTTTTTGTAATTTGTATTTCAAAAATATGCTACTTTGATTATTTATGAGTAAATGAACGCATTATTAACAGAGAGGTCTTGTTTGTGTGATTTGCTGCTCGGAAGATGCTTTCAGGCTTTTCTGCCATTGTCCTTTGCATTCCATGTGGGTGGCCGTGCTTTTCAGACACTTACATGGTTTTTAATGGAAGAGAATGATGGATGCGATACGACCATGAGAAGCACAAATATCCTTTGCGAAGTTCATAGTTGACTGAAGCGTCTACAGGAGTTACAGCAAAATGTAAACTCCTTAAGAGAGATGCATACAGATGGATAGTTAGTAAAAATCTAGAACCCATCTTCAGTCATTAATTAGATGCTATATTTATATTAAAGAGCCAGCACACTTAAAAGTAACATCTTATGGAAAGTCCAGCAAAGTTCATGTTTCCTATAATTATGCCATGCTTCACAAAGCCTTTTCAATAAAACTGAGCCTGCGTCCTTTATAATAATACAGATAAAACTTTACGCCGTGCTGTTACATTGGAACGCACCAAGCATGCCAATGACCCTCATGCCGTGTTTACTAGCATGCTATTTTGAGCAGTGCCTGTGCATCAAGATCATTCGGCATTACAGAAACAATGAAGTGGGCATTTCTTCCTATAAGAGGAAAAAGGGAGCAAGTAGGTGTCTGTTGTTCATAATGAAGTCCACTGACTGTAATTTTTACATTCAGTTGTGAACATTTTAGAGAAAAGAGAAAGAAGATGGCTGCAGCAAAAGCAAAGGAGCTGAATACAAAGATAAGCATAAGGTTAATGATCTGATAGGGGCTGGGTTCTTCCTGCCCGGAGGGGTGTATGAATGATGCTTACTGATCACCTTAAAATATGCAACCTAGTACAGGTATTTTTAAATTCAACTGGGGTCTGGAATTTTCACTTGAGAAAAATTACAAAGGCAAAAAAGACCATTTTCTCCCCAAATTCTGACCAAAAATTTTGTATCATATATGGATTACATGTAAAGTTTTTAAAAATATCATCCATTTTATCTGTGAAATATTTTATTAAAAATTCCCAGAATACCAATTGAGAAAAGATGCATGACTCTGGGTAAATTTTAACTACTTTTAACAAAACACAGTATAGCCAGTTCTAACATGATAATGAGTAAATTCACAGGATGAAGAGTCCTTATTTCAGGACAAATAAATGGCACCATTTACTCTCCATGCAGTTCCCTACACATAGCCATTCTGTAGATTTCTGAGTTTATTTGAAGTGTGTGGTCAGAGACCACGAATAATGAGCAACTATCATGAGTGTTTCATCATCAACATACATCAAAGCACCATTCTACCACTGGAAGCAATATGAGAGTAAAAGTAACATGAAAGAACAAAAGAAGAAAAGAGATACTTAGGTCATAAAAATTGAGAAAGCAAAAAGCAATAAAGCCACATACCATTAAAATATGTGGAACAATAACAGCAACACGATCTATGACAAAGATGTTCTGATAGATAAAAAACACAAGATCCAAAAAAAAAAGAAAAGAAAAGAAAAGAAAAGAAAAACTTCGATCAGAAGTTTTGGTAGTGAACGTGATCAGATTTCTACCAGAAGTTAGATAAAAGTTTTAATTGCAGGACAGATTTGTTTCAGATTACATTTTAGGACTCTCAAACTTCTATTTTGTTTTATATGCATGGCATGGCTCTTGGTAATGTTTCAACATCACAGATGATACTTTGGAATTCTGTAACTAGTTCTTTGACTTTGGGAGATGTATTATTTTAATAAAAACAGATTTCAGTCTCTATGATTTAAAGTGAATGCCACTATTATTTTTTAAAGTGATGATTATGTGCCAGGTGCTGTTTTAGGCATTTTTTGCACATTTTATACCATTTAAACTCCACAATGCTTCATTGAGTTGCTGGTATCTCTATTTAAAGAGAATGAGCTAGAAAACTTGCCCATAAACACAACTAAAAAGTAACAGTCAGAATTTGAAGCCAGGCTTGTGTGATTCCATATTGTCTTGTAACGTAGTAGGTTCTCTGGTAGTGTAGCTCATTTGTACTGTAATT